>NW_028274813.1:120069430-120220946 GCF_037043125.1 Eumetopias jubatus
CCCCATCTATCTGCCTCCATGGAGCTTCACATCTCAGCCCATTCCCAGCCAACTCTCCTGTGAGCTGCAATTTACCCAACCTAAGGAAGGATCTGCCCGGTCAGCTTTCTGGTCTCAAGTGGCACATAACTTATTTCCTCATCCAAGACACAGAACGAAGAACAGAACCTTCTGTTTGCACTAATCCCACAATTTCCCAGTTGCCGAACTCATGTTTCTCCATTAGTATATTGGGATTGTAGTCCAAGAGTGGGTTGGGAGAGAGAGAGGCTATAATGGACAAAGAATTTCCTATGACCTCTTTTCCCCTATATGGCCTTACTCTGTTCCTTGGAGCTTCCTCTCAGTTCTGTGAAGTAGACATTTCTCTTGGTTTCTAGTAAGCCATTAAATAATATTTCTGGTTCCCAGCTTTGGTGGAAATCTGAATCCCCTTCTATATTTTCACAATTATGTCAGAGGGAAGGTGGGGGAGGGTAAATGGAGAGTGTCTAGTTTCCTGCCATCATAACCCACAAACTAGCACGGTAACTCAAGTACACGAGGCCACTGATCCAGCCTGCAATATTCCCGAAATCATTCGGAACGATTGCTAGTATCCAGAGTGAAATTTGACCCGTTAGCATGAAGAAGGCGGTGGAGGACTTGTGTGTATATTTGTGCATGGAATGTAGACACGTGCATGTGTATACATGACATGGGGTGCTAAGCCAATCAAGGGATGGACACATATAAAGTTAAAACGGAAACAGAAAAATGTAACAGAATTTAAAATCGGAGAGTTTGTATACTAATTTCTGGAATTTCCTCATGGCAACAGTTAAATGTCATTTATTTTATCTCCCCTCTGGACTCCAATCTACTTGGTGCATGGCCTCGCCAGGGGTTTTTGAGGGCTAGCTACTCGGTATCCACTCCCATCCTAACAGTACCCAATTTTAGCTAAGCTCTTGACATCTTTACAAAGCCCTTGTACTTTGGGGGAAGTTGACCCCACACTCGGTGCCCTGGGTGGATCCTGATTGGTCTAATCCTGTAAGAGCCCTACTACCTCCCACAGGGCTAATTCAGATAAGTGGCCTAAACCAACTGCATCTGGCTTTCCCTAGCCTCAGCAACTGGTCTAAACTTAGCAGACAACCCAGTGAGATGAGAGGAGGTTTGCGGAGAAATTCTAGGAAAGAGATGCTTTTTCCTAAGGTCACCAATATCAAACCTGGAACGGTGACCACAACTTAGCAAACATGAAGAAGTCACCCCAAAGCTAAACACGACACTGCATAAAGCTGAACAGAAACAAGAAAAGGGGCTGGGTCCTTGAGAAACTGTAGTGACTAAAGTAATCCCATCCTCAGATCACCCTACCCTGAAAATCTTCCATTCATGAACCATAAACCATGGCTTGATATAGTTCAAGCCAGTTTGAGTTGGTTTTTTCATTATCTCCAAACAGAGAATCCCAACTAACTCAGGGGCTGGGGGTCATGTTCCCTTCTATATCTCTTACCTCAAACCTGATGTCGCCTGTTCTGCTCTCTCGGTTTCCCAAACAGTTAGCCTTACAGGAAGCAAACGCCCAAATGGTTCAGAGAAGCCAGTGGTGGAAGTCAGCACTGGTTATCTGTCATCTGTGCTGGGCTGAACCAGGCCACTGACCCCGCTCAGAGGACAGCCTCATGAACAATGAAATCGTGGTGGGTTTTTATTTTATGGCACAAATGTCATCATCAGTTGAGACCATAGTCACTCTGAGAGCAAGAGCACCTGCTTTACTTTGGACAGCTGTCAAAAGTTCTCTCCAGAGCATCATTGGTGGGAAATTGGGTTGTCTCATAGAAAATGAGTTAAGGGATCTGATAAGTGAAAAGTTCCTGAGTGGACACTGCATTCCAAATGTTCTATGAAAGATGGCGCAGGAAACATGGCCTTCTGGAAAATCACTGAACCCTGCCTAACTATATAAATATCCCCTCTTGCAATGCCCACAGTAACCTAATAAAAGTTCATTGAGTTAATTGTCCACAAAGTGTAGGCTTTATCACACAGGTGTTGTGAGAAGAAAAGAACAAGAAATGGTCAACTCCATCAGAAGTAACACAAACTGGTGAAGTGACCACCAAGGATGACCTCATGGTAGATCACAGGAGACACATGGTCAGAAAACTTGGTTCAAGCCATGGTCTCGCTTGACCATTTTCTAGCTGGTGTGGTTGTGGATGGTAATTTCTATTCTTCCTCCATGCTGTGGTTGCCAAAGAACCATAGGGAATTTGAGAGGAAGTTTCAATGGCAGCACGAGTTAGACTCAGTTCTAGGCTCTGGGTGAGAGACAGGGTGAATAAAGCCCTGGAGGGAACTCTCCTTCAGAAGCAATGAGCATTCAGAAACTTCCTGGTGATAGGGAAATTTCAATGGACAGCACTTTGCTTTTCCATACACCTTGCCCAACTAGATTCCTATTAAGATAACAAATGGGAAACAAATTTAAGGAGATGAGTATTGTAAACATGTGGAACCGTGACCGCTCAGTGTTTTGTGATAGAGGCTATTACAACTACTCGGGAAAACATAGTATTAGGTCCTGACCTCAAATCATTCTTCAAAATAAATTACAGATTTACTTTACATTATACAAAATACCTTATAATAAATTAAATGAACAAATAGGAGAAAATATAGACATGTATCTTTCTATTCCTATAACGGATAAATGCTACTTTATACATAAGAGAAAACGAAGATTTGCTAAGAGAGAAAAGACTGATAAGCACCAGTATGTTTAAAAAGAACTGTTATATTTCATCTATGAAATTTTTCAACTTTTAAATAGCTCTAAACTTGGGATTGATGACATCATGAAATCATTTTCAGACATGTAGTCATTTCGAAGTACTTCTCACTCCTTACACATGCTCAGATTTGGTTATAACTATTCATAACTGTCGTTGCTTCCACAGAGTCTGTTCATTATTTGTACTATGTGCCCAAGTAGTATAATGGAAGGTAGAAAAAAGTTACCAAATTTTCAAAGCACAGTAAGGCTGGCATGACCAGTCAACACACCCAGCAGGCCTGTAGTTGAGGTGTTGAACATTGGAGACCTCCTACAGACTTTATTTAGGGTGCCCGGTGGCTCAGTTGGGTAAGCCCCTCAACTCTTGATTTCGGCTCAGGTCATGATCTTAGGGTTGTGAGATCAAACACTGCCTTGAGCTCTGCGCTCAGCATGGAGTCTACTTAAGATTCTCTCTCCCTTTCTCTCTGCCCCCCACACATTCTCTCTCTCTCTGTCTCTCTTTTCTCCCTAAAAATAAATAAATAAAAGCAATTAATAACCAAACTGAAGTTCTCTCTTTAAGAAAGCTTCTCTCTCTCCCGGTCCCTCTGCCCCCCTCTCTTGCCTCTCTAAAATAATAATAATAATAAATAAAAAGAATTGCTTAACCTCAGTGATGTGATTCATTTAAAGAAAACATAAAGTCATGAGTTAATTCAAATAAAAGTGACAACATAAAAACTTGCAGATTCAGCAGAGGGTAGATAACAACTTTGAAGAAAATCATAAAGATATTTGTGGTGCATGTTTTCCTTTTTTTTAACTGTAACATCACCAATCGGCTTTGATGGTACAGAGGATGACACTGTGTGGGAAACCACAGATATCAATGAAAACCTTTAGAGTCTTGTAAAAAATACAACTTTCAAAACTGACACTAAGAAGAAATAGAAAATTAGGATACTCTTGTATCTATGAAAGAAATTGAATCCGTAATTTTAAACCCTCCCACAAAGAAAACTCCAAACTCAGCTTCAACAATAAATTCTTCCAAATAATTTTTAAAGAACTATTTGACACGAACTTTTCCAGAGAATAAGAAAAAGCGGGAATATTTTCCATCTCTTTTATTCTCTATCCAGGATATCTTTGGTTCCAAACCCTTAAAATATATATGCATATCTATATCTATATCAAGAAAAGTCTAGTCCACTCTCCCTCATGAATATACATCAAAAGTTAAAATTAAAAAAATCAAAAACAAAATATTAGCAAATCAAATCCAGTGATATATTAGAAAGAAAATTAATAAGGATCAACCAGACTGGATTTATTTCAAGAATGCAACTTGGTTTAACATTTAAAACTCAATCACCAGATTAACATAAATATGAAGAAAACCATTTTTCTCAAATAAATGGAAAAAAACACATTCGGGAAATTAATCACGCATTCATGACTTAAAAAAAATGATAGCAAATTGGGAACAAAAAGGAACTTTTTAAATATGATAAAAGGAACCTACGAAATAAATATACAGTAAACATAACTAATGGTGAAATATGGAAATGCACGTACCTAAGTTTGGGAATGAGATAGATGCCACCATCACAACTTTTATTCAACATTGCTTTGGATATCCTAGTTAATACAAATAAACAAAGCAAGAAAAAATAAATAGAAGTTCAAAGCATTGGAGAATATTTGGAAATAATTATCACTATGCACACATGATGTAACATCCAAATAATCTGCAGCTAAGAAGTGAAAGACTTTTTTTTTATTTTTTTATTGTTATGTTAATCACCATATATTACATCATTTGTTTTGGTGCAGTGTTCCATGATTCATTGTTTGTTCATAACACCCAGTGCTCCACGCAGAACGTGCCCCCTTGAATACCCATCACCGGGCTAACCCATCCCCCCACCCCCTCCCCTCTAGAACCCTCAGTTTGTTTTTCAGAGTCCATCGTCTCTCATGGTTCGTCTCCCCCTCTGACTTACTCCCCTTCATTCTTCCTCTCCTGCTATCTTCTTCTTCTTCTTTTTTTTTTCTTAAAATATGTTGCGTTATTTGTTTCAGAAGTACAGATCTGTGATTCAACAGTCTTGCACAATTCACAGCGCTCACCATAGCACATACCCTCCCCAATGTCCATCACCCAGCCACCCCATCCCTCCCACCCCCACCACTCCAGCAACCCTCAGTTTGTTCCTGAGATTAAGAATTCCTCCTATCAGTGAGGTCATAGGATACATGTCTTTCTCTGATTGACTTATTAAGAAGTGAAAGACTTTTATACAGAAAACAATAAAATGTTACTGAGCGGAATTTTGGAAAGACCTAATTAATTGGAGGAATACACCATGTCCACCGATTTGAAGACTCAATATTATAAGGATGTCAGTTCACCTAAATTTAGCTGTAGAGTCAATGGTCAATGTAGTCTTAAGCAACTTCTTGCAGATCTTGTAGAAATTGATGAGCTGCTTCTAAAATCTGCATGGACCTGCAGAAGGGTCACCAACATCAAACTTAAAGACAAAAAACAATTTTAAATGAGTTGCACTTCCAGATAGGATAACTTGTTATAAAGCTCCAATAATTAAGGCTGTGTGTGCTGGCACAAAACTAGACAAAAGAACTAATGGAACTGGATTGAGAGTCCAGAAATACATATATATGTTCACATAAATTACGACAAAAAGACAATCTTGGAACACATTGAGGAAAGGGTGATGTTTTTCAATAAATGGTGCCAAGTCAATACACTATCCAGAAAAATAAAGAATATCTGAATTCCTAACATTTACCATAAAGAAAAATCAATTCTACAGGGATCATGGACCCAAATGTAATAGGTAGAACAATAAAGCTTCTAGATAGTAGCATAGAAGAACACAAGCTCCACAGACAGCCCACCATTAAAAAAAAAAAAAAACACAAACATAAAGAAAAAGAAGGATAATTGAACTTCATTAAATTAAGAATTCCTATTTATCAAAAGACACTGTTAAAGAGTGAGAGTCAAGTCAATGAGTGGGAGAAGAGGGATTTTAGCCAGCATATATAAAGAACACTTATATATCAATTTTAAAAGAGAGAGACAACAGTCCACCCCAGACAACAGTCTTGAACAGGAACACCAGAGTGCCTACTACATGACTCCATTTATAATAAGCTCAAAAAGAGGCAAAACCAAAATGTACAGTGAGAGAAGTCAGAATGGTGTTTGCCTTGAGAGGTAGATCATGATGAAGGCACAAGAAAGGCGTCTGGGCTGCAGCTAATGTTCTATTTCTGATCTGGGTGCTGGTTACACAATGGCTTGCCCAAATTGGTCCAGGAAGTGGAAGAAGGATTTCAAACCCGCGTATACCCGACTTCAATGTCCTGTCAATTATACTCTTTTAATACATGGGTCTATGTCGTGGTGATAAGGAGGTCGACTTCAAAATGGGTATGAGTAGGAAAATGTTCAAATGATCTCTCCTTTATTTTTTTATACATTTTTTATTATGTTCAGTTAGCCAACACATAGTACATCGTTTTTTTTAAATTTTTTATTATGTTAATCACCATACATTACATCATTAGTTTTTGATGTAGTGTTCAACGATTCATTAGTTGAGTACAACACCCAGCGTTCTCCTTTTATCATCCTTTTGGTGAGCGAAATCACAGAACCATGATTGGGAACCCACTGCCACCTAGTGGCACCTTGCCCTAATTGCAGGATCAGCTATTTTGGACATGAGCCCACCTCCAAGTGTGCCAATTCAAAACAGAAAGATGACAGCAAAAAGTTGTTCAGTCTCCCGGCACACACCCAGTAATTCTTCCTCAAGCAATGATTTATAGAAACCAATCATCTTTCTCATATCACTTCATCCTAGTAATATAAATATTCCATATTCCATCTTTATGCAATACTCGTAAAAATAATAAGAATGTTACCTACCAATTGTTGGGCAGTTACTACATGCCAGACATTGCTGTATCAGTCTCTTTGCATGGATACATGTCATTAACTTGTCATAGCAATTCAATGAGGAGTCTACTACTAGGATACCCATTTTAGAAATGGGTAAACTGAGACATGCTGAGATTTCCCAGGGGTCAACAGAGATACTAAATAATCAAGTTGGGATTGTAATCCAAGTGTGTAGGATTCCAGATGTCCTGCTCTCCTATTTCCCAAGCATGCAAATTGGACGTTTTTTCTCCTCGGAGTAGGGAATCCAGAGATGAGTATTCCAGGGCTCAAGGACCATGAGCAAATCACTTTACTTCTCAGGGACTCTGTTTTCTTATCTGCGAATGAAAAGTCTTGCCCAGATGATCTCTGAGGCTTCTTCCAACCCCATCACCTAATAGCTCCTGAACACAGAAGAAAGGCATTAGTCTAAGTCACTTGCAATATGTTTTTGCAGTTTGGTACAACTATTTTTAGACCATCACAGAATAAGAGCTCATTTCATGGAGCCAGTCACAAATTTCTCACAATCTTTGGGGGAAATCCAGGCTTGAGGGATTCTAGTGCTTAATGAGATGATGTAATGCAGGAAAATATATAGCTGCAAGAAAATTTTATTAGTGTGAGTAAATGTACATTTTCAAGTGAATTACAAGACCTTAAGAAGTAAATGTATATGCCCCGTGGGGAAGATCACCTAAGACTCTAAAACAGAGCATGTAGTGTTCATTTTCAGGCATTCTGAGAACCTCTGCAGATGTGAATAAAAAGGAAATTTGTGCAGAAACTTTAACCCTAGAAAGAAAAACAAATGACCTCAGAAAAATATCTTCAATTAAGCAAATGGAGGACACCCTGTGACAGGTGCAATTGTCAGATAAAGGGGCTTTATAATGCAACATGAGTTAATATAGTCATTCGGCACAAATACATTTATAAACCTGTTGATGTGAAATATCTACAGGATTAGCAATGTTTAAGACTAATATATGAAACTGGTCTGGCATTCAAATGGTGAGACATGAACCCTCCAGTTCAACATGCCTATTTTTCAAAAAAAAAAAAAAAAAAAAGCACGTTGGTTCATGCAAATACAAGAAGTAACATTCCGGGTCACATAAATTTCTTGAAGTGTTTCTAAATTGTCACATACCTATAATAGGTTCAACGCATGCATCATAGCAGAATTCAATCCCAGGATGTCGACTTCAGAATTTACAACTGTGACAGACTGTTAGTGAATGGGAAATGTGGTTCTTTCCATTATGATTTCAATAGCTAACCTCAGATGAATAAAATAATAGAGGTAAGGCATTGCACAATGAGAAAGGTGCCCCAGGGAGATGCTCTTTTGTCCTGCCTTACTGTATCTCTGCAGAGGTGCTCCTGCTATTTTTCAGTCGTTAAACAGAAATTTACCAGTGTGTAAGATACGAATAAATTCAGAGACTAAACATCTTAGGGAATACCACTCACCGATGCCTTCAAAACTAACAGAGAAATTAAGGGACCACAGCCTTGACGGGACTAAAGCAACAGACTCATCCCCCACCTCGTTCCTGGCATGCAAAGGGCCATACGGACACATTCACAGAGGAAGGGGCAGGAGGGCAGAGAAGGCAAAACTGTGCATGCGTCCGACAGACCCAAGTGTTGATGCCTCCAAATGTGGCCTGAGGGCTCCTCTGCCCAATGCTCCTCTGCCCATTTTAATCCTGCTATTTACCTTCTCAAGCCGTCCTCCAAAGCCAAGTTCCAGGTTTGCTTTCCCCAGGAAGCTATTTTGACTCTAGTAGCCCACGGGGATCTCCCCTTTCTCTGAACGTCTGCAGGATTTGCAATGGGAAGTACACGGTTTGTTCCTCGAACACAAAATGCCCCGATTTCAAAGGAAATCTGATTATTTTGCAAGACATTGCTCTTCATGCACAAGAAATATTTTGCATTTCTGGTGTGTCTTTTCCTAGACACAGAGCGTGGATCTTGACTTCCAAGCTGCTGAGCAGGTTTGGGGGTGGTAGGGACGGATGGAGACTGTGCTGAGTTTGAATCCGAGCGCCCTCACTTACAAGTCATTAATTTTTCTGAGACGCAACTTTTTTGTCTGAAAAAACCAATGGGGTGAGGATATCTCTACTGCAAACACAGTATGGCAACTGAATGAGACAAGTCATGTGAATGCACTCAGTATGGCATACAGCAAACTTTAGGCCTTCCACACGCGCTTGATTCCTTCCTCTATTGGAACCTAAAATGCAGGGAGGGGGGCGAAGGCAAAATAACCCCCCTCCCTCCAAGATGTAACGCTATCAAATTCTAAAACAAATAGCTTGGTATTTAAATAACTCATTGGAAGATGACTTTGAAAAAGTCAAGCTTTTTGTGTGAAACCTTTGTTTTGCAGGGTCAACCCTCAGTCCGTAAAAACCCTGTAATCGGGGAGAGAGCAGGATGGTGTTCTATGAAGGCAAAATAGAGGTGCCATGACCCCACAGAGTCAAGGACTTACCAGAACAGTGCAATTCTCTTATAAGCCAAGATCCTTGACAGCCACACTGTCTCTCTGTAATTATTTATAAAATGCCTGCAGATCATGATGGTGCTTCAGCCTTCCCTGTATCCCTGGTGGCCCTTCCCTGCCATGCGGGGTCCCCCTTGCAGCAGGCATGGCACGGGGCCGTCAGACAAGACATTGCACGGAACTCTCAGGGTCCTACATCAGAGAACTCACTCACCAAGGCAGCTTCCACTGGCCCTGTTTGCACAGTTCCTGGGACAGAGATCTAAACTTGCATAGGCAAAGTAAGACTAATAAAACAGGGTCGGTAGAGGTAGTGTGCATCACAACAGAGATGGACCGAGTGGAGTCTGGAGACTGCACTTGCTCCACACGTCTGGATTCTGCTTCTCCCTGGACAGGGACCTCACCTTCTCCTTCTCCAGGTGGCCTTCCTCCTGTGCCCCCTCCAGCTACCATCCGGCTTCCCTTTCTTCCTTGGTGGTCAGATTCCTCGACAAGGTCGTCCCCGCAAGATGGCTCCGTGTTCTCCTCTCCCACTCCCTCCCCTAACCACCCCAGACTCGTCCTACCACTGCATTCCGAAAATGCTCTCCTTCCGGTCACCGACAACCTCCGACTTGTCCACCCTAACCGCATTTTTAGTCTTGGGCCTCTTGGGCTGCTCTCTTTCTCCTTCCGTGGCAGCCCCTTCTTGGAGTCTTTGCTTGGCTCCCTTTCCTCTAATCCAACTCTTAAATTTTGTTCTTTCCCAAGGTTACATCCTCAGCTCTCTTCCATTCCCACCCTATTGTCTTGGGTTGACACAGTCACATTCTTAGCTTTAATGACCACCTTTAAGTGATGCCTCTATTTCCAACCCAGATCTTTCCTTTGAATTCCAGATCTCTAACTCTATTTTTTCCCCCGTGTCCAAAGGCACCTGGAAATCTACGTGTCCAAACTGAACTCAGCATCTTCCCCCATTCTCCTAAAGCTTGTTCCCCGTTTTTTCTGAATGGCACCATTCTTCCCTCCTGGTCCCCAGCTAGACACCTGATAACCACCCTCAGCAACCAATCCAGTTAGCCCCCGGGTCCTATTCATCTCTAGCTTATATTCGACAATGCCTTAGCTTATATTTGACAATACCAAAAGCCCTTGTCCTTTTCCCCTGAAGCACCAGAGAAATAGCCTCTAAATGATGGTGCTCGTCTCCAGTCTCCCCTTCCCATCTCTTTTCAGTCCAATCTCAAAACTCCTTCAAGCATGCACTCTCTAAAATATAACATAACTGTGATCGTGTTACTCACCCACCTTCGCTTAAAGTGCTACCAATTGTCCTCAGCATCATGTGTAGGAGAAAAACATCTGCCATGATCTGGCCCATGCCGCCTCCCCCAGCCTCCTCCCCCTCCTGAGCTCTCACCATCTGGGGCCTCACCGGCTCTGCAGGGCTGTCTGTCCAGCTAGGGCCCGCACTCCCACCTCTGCAACGTGGCCTGAGATGCTTCCCTTGACCAGGTGTTTTCCTCCTTGTTTGCCTAGAATGTTCCTACTTATCCTTCAGATCTCACGCTAAAGATTGTATTAGTGTCCTGGGGTTGCCACGACACAGTACCACTAACCGGCTGGCTCCAACACATGAAATTGATGGTCTCTCATTTCTAGAGGCTGGAAGTCCAAAGTCAAGGGGTTGGCAGGAATGGAATGGGGGAGTCTGGTTCCTCTGTCCTTGCCTTTGGCAGCCTCCGCTCTTCCCTGGTTTGAAGATAGCAGTCTGTGTCCTCACGTGCTCTTCCCCGATGCATGTGTCTCTCTGTGTCCCCTACTATAAGGGCACGGTCATATTGGATCAGGGCCCACCCCTGGTGACCTTAACTTGTCGTTTTCACCTGAAAATGTGCAAAGACCTTCTTTCCAAATCAGGTCATATTCACAGGCTCTGAGGGTTAGGACTGCAACATATTTTGGGGAGACATGATTCAACCCACAATAGCCATTATTATGTCAAATACCCTTTCTTCTTTCCGCTTAGAATTTTACCCCATAAGCACTTCCCCCACAAAGCTTTAGGCACTCCTTCACCCAATAATTAACAGGCCAAAACTGAGAAGAAGACCAGGATCCAGAGAGGTGATCCAGCCCCACTGGCCACTTGCCCTTGTGGAGAAACAGAACTATTCATTTCGGGACCTTCTGGGCCAAGGGCCAAGGGACAGAAGTGACAGCCAAGGGCCACCAGACATGAAGAGCCTGCTGGAGCCCTTCCACACCCCACATTGTACCACAGTGATGAGAAACGACAGCTATGGGGTAAGAGTGAAGCAGAAGGGCACTGGACTCCCCACGCCCAGCCCAGCAATGCATGGAGGGTGGCTTTGGTTCTGAACCGCAAAGGGAGGGAGGAAAATCTATTCCCAAGAAACAGTAAACTGATGTTAGATGCCACACAGAATTGTAGCCCAGAACTGCATCACCAAAGCCAGCTGGAAGCACCTATGCATCCAAGAAGCACATGGACATGGTGCCAAAAATGAAATGACTGGTGGATGAAAGACAGCATCTTTAGAATGAAAAACAATTCAAATCAAAACCATGTAATATTGATACAAACACAATGCCTTTTTTTTTTAAGAAAGCAAGTGGTTGGAAAACTCTTTCGGGTTTTTGGCTTAACACCTTTAAAACTGATATTCTAACATATCATGTTTGTTATTAAAATCATACATAATGAAAATTCTTCGTTCCTCTGACATCTGGTTAAATTTCTTCACTTCCTTTTTGCTCTTTTTTTTTTTTTTTTTTTTTAATAAAACCGCTTGGGCTTTTTGGGGGCAGGAGGTGTTAGGGCATTGTTGGAGAGAATTTTATTGCCTCAAATCCGGAGATGGTGAAAACACGAGAAAGCTCCGACTTTTCACAACATGACAGTCAAAACAATTCTCAGGGGTGAGTCTGACCATGGAGGAGCCAGGTGCTGCGTCCATGGCCTCGGAACGTTTAAAACCCCTTCCTCAGCTGGACATGACAGTACAGGGTCATCCTCTCTTATAAGAAGGCAGGGGTTCAGTGAGATAGCAGGATGGCGGTCAAATCAAATGAGGCATTTCCGAGCTTGAAAGGCCTTAGAAATCAGGGTTCTGCGGAAGCTTAAGCAGCTCCTTCTTTCTGTATGTAGGGTGTGCGAACCTGCTAGCGAGCTGTTTGCCCAGGTGGGTGGAGCCAGGGCGGACAGCTCACGGGACAGCTCAGGAACTGGGTCCAGTGCTCGGACAAGGGTTGAGGCAGGTCTTAAGCTCTGGGGTCCCCAAAGGGGATAAGCCTCTCCCGAGCACACTCAGGCTGAGTATTTTGCTGAGCACTAGCTGAGAGAAAGAAAAACATCCTTACCTCCTCAAAAATTCAGACCCGCACAGATCTAGAAGTAGCGTGTCAGAAACTAAATGGCTACATTATATATATATGTGTGTGTATATATATATATAGCTAGCAAAGACTTTGTAAGTGAAAAAAAATCGGAGCTATTGCAGGTAAAAAGCTCAAAAGCTGAGTCTAGAGCCCAGGTATAAGGACGCACCGTTCTGACACAGGACGTGTGGCCTATGGAAAGGGGTAACGGGTGGGAGCGGTGTGGGAGTGAATCAGAACCAGGACGATTCAGAGAAATGAGAAGACAGAGGGGGGCCCAGGAGGGGCCTAGGCCCCTGCCCACTGTTCCCTACAGATATTCTGCACTTCAGACCCGCCAGTGCAGGAGATGAGCTGTGGTGAAGACAGGTGCACCTAGCCTCGCTCTGAAGGCGCCGGGCAGGTAAGCATGGGTAAGCACGGGTAAACCCATCCTCCCTCAATGAGGCTCATTCCTTCCTGCGTCTCCCCATGGGGCACCTCCGCCGCTCTGGGTCTCCACGTCCTCATTTATACAACCAACGGGCTGGACGATATTGCTTGCGTGGTCCCTTCCGCAGGCCATTTGCTCGAGCTTCCAAACTGGGCCTCATCGGGCTACGGTCAAATGTTGGCCGAGCTGTGTCCCTTCTGGAGGCTCTAGAGGAGGATCCTTTCCTTCCCTTTACCAGCTTCCAGAAGGCCCCCTGTAGTCCTTACTCTTCGTCCTTCTTCCAGCAACGCTGGGCTGGGTCCTTCTCACACGGCCGTTGCTTGGATTCTCTCCTTGCATTTCCTTTCCCATTTCTGTGGATTCTTATGCTTACTTCGGGCCCACCCCGATAATCCAGGATAATCTCCCTGTCATAAGGTCATCTGATTCCATTAGGGTCACCTTAATTCTAACCTTAATTCCCTTTTGCCACTTAACCCATTACATCACAGATTCTGGGGATTAGAACACAGGCATCTTTGGGAGACAGGGCGGGGGGGGGGTCATTATTCTGCCTACCACACCAATAACACTAAATTCTGTTTCTATGATAATCACCTTCCCTGTGCCTTACCTCCCCTTAACCTACCTAGGGCCCGAGAGGCGAGTGCCATTGGAATAAGGAATAAATACTTGGACTTCTGAACACCCTGATCATGGTAAAGCCGAGAAAGGGGCCCATGAGCTACTTGTTAACATGTTTCGTTTACGGCATCCCATTTGTTATCCCTTCCGTAGGAGAAAACCAAGATTCGGGTCATTTAATGAACATGGCTAGTCAGCGGTGCAGTAGGAATTCAAATCACCTTTCCCGTGTATCACCTCCCTGTAAACCTACCTAGGGCCATCAGGACGGACCAGAGTTTACGTTCTTTTGCCTACGTTAGTCCTTTCCCAACCGACCAGCCCTTGACCTACGCGTGTTCCTGATGATTTTTCAAAATATAAATAAGGGAATGATACGGCTGAATACATACTCCATTCAAAAGACTGTCCTCTCTTCCAGGCTTTTGATCTTCCTGACTTTTGGTTTTAAAATGATTTCTGGTTCGGAGAATGCTGGCTATGGAAAACAAGGTTTTCTGGGGTCCTAGGGACCTGATCTTTGGTGTCGGCGCCACTGCCTACTGACCCGCCCTGAGCCTGTCTGCCTCTCTCTGAAATGAGGACGATCGGGTGGGTCTCCGAGCTGTTCCAGGGGCTGAGGTAAGACACAGGGCCCAGCGCGGCGCCTCGGATGGCTGCTGGTGGGAACTGGCTCAGGCTGCTACCTTTGCAGAGCCAGCCAATCACCGGCCTCCCTCCCTCACTTGACGCAAATGCCTCCCGCCTCCCACTCCCAGGCCTCCTCCTGGTCTTGACCTGCCGGTGGCTCACCCAGCATCGTCACCCAGCGTCTCAGACTCACCACATCCCAAGCGGAACCCTCCTCTGCCCCCAACTCTGCTTTTCTCGACTGTTCTTTGTTTCTATGCAGGACACACATCCAACTTCCCGGCGCCCAGGCCAGTAACTTAGGAGACTTCTTTGACTCGCTTTTTCCCCCTAAAGGACCAGTCCCTGCCTCGGTGACACCTCATTCTTCCACCCCACACAGGTGGGATGCCCATGGCCGCCCGTCCCCTGCTTCTCCGCCCCGGTTACGATGCTGGAGCTCTCTTCAGTCCCCTCCCCTGTTCCAGATGCCTCCCGAGTGACGTCCAGATTCCTTTGTCTCATCCTCAAATGCTTTGCAAGCTCACAGTAGCTTTCCTGGGCTCCTCTCTTTCTTACCCCTTCTTACCACATCCTGAACTCCAGCCGAATTACCAAAGGTCTGCTCTCTGCCTCACCGCCCCCACCGTGGCTGCCTGGCTCCCTCTCCTGCCTATGCTCCTCCTTCCACAAAATCGCCCTGGGTCTTGAGAAGACATCCCCGGAGGATGCTCCCTGCCCGGGCCCTTGCAACCTCCAGGAGAGTCCCACCTATAAAGAAGCTTTCCTTTCTTGTCAGCCAGAAGACTGCTCAGTTTAGTCATTGGTGTCCATCAGTCATCAGCATAAAGCTGGATGACTATGATACGTTACTTTGAATGTCATCCTCAAAGCTCTATTTGAAATACAAATATGTAAACTGTAAAATGGGTTTAGTTATGTATTCATGAAGAACAGATGCTCCCTTGTGCCTGGCAACCCAGCGCCGTGGTACCTGGCTCTTCTCAAGAGAGTTAGGACCGCACCCACTTATTCTGTAAAACGGGAGGCCCAGTGGCTCACTCAGTGGCAGCTACTTCTCCAGCACCCACCAAGATCCAGTGACAAAAGTATCACCTCTTCCCTGACTCGATGAGAAAGAGCCAGTTTCCTGGGGCTCCCCTGGGCCGGGGAATCACCACCAGGATCCTCCTCTTTCTTCCCCACCAGGATGAGGGAAGACAGGAGGTGGCATTAAGTTTCTCCCATATGCACAGCACCACACTGTGAGTCTGTGTTTTCTCTGGGGACCTGCTGATTTAGAGGAAAAAGAAGCAATGTCTAGCTCCCCTCCTCAATCTAGAAAGCAAGTCCTTAACGAGGTGGCAAGTCCTTCCCTTTCTGCCACCCCATGTGCTCACAGCTCCATCTCCATCAGGCACCAGTAAGGGGGCCTGGTTTTAGAAACCTCTCCCATGTCCCTTTTCTCAGCCAGCTCTCCTGCTGCCCCTTCCAGTCCGGTATCCACGGAGCCGAGGAGGCACTGAAATTCTGGGTGCCGCCCCGGGCACACCCCATCACAGCCTCCAGGAGCAGGGCCAGGCATCTGTGCTTTGTATGTCCTGGGGCTGCCTGATTTCTAAGTTGGCATGAGGACAAGAGTCCCATAACCATGTCTTGAATTACAATATTAACTCCCCTCCTGAGTGACTTCTAGCCCCTCTCCCTTGAGGATGCTTGACCCCTAACACTGACACTCACGTACCCAGAATCCTCCCCATGCTTGTGATGGTCACAGACTCACCCCTTTCCTGGAGCTGCCCCACCAGACATTTGAAGCCTCCACTAGAGATTATAGTGCACGACCAGCTCAGTTCCCCTGAAGCTTGAGGAATTCCAGAATCCTCTTCATGTGGCTTGCCTGATGGGAACGGGCAACATTATCATGTCTTATAAGGCTCCGTGCATTAGCAAACGAAATGAACTCTGCTCTACCTTGAGAACTAAGTTGAAGTGGACAAAGAGACATTAGTTGTTGAGACCAAATTCAATAAACTAAATTCATAAATCAAAACAAAGCCTTTAGATCCTTTCGCTCTATTTTTCTCAAGTTATTTCTTTACTATTGTATTTCAGACTCCTACTTCTGACGCCCCTCCTTCGCTGCAGATCAATCTGTTCATTTTTTTTTTTAAACTCTACCTGCATCTATTAAATGCCAGGAATGATGGCTCTGAACCAATAAATGCCTCTTACCCTGTCATTCATTTCTATAAGGAAATCGGCTGTAAATTGAGTTTGCTTCACACCCCATACCTCGTTCCATTCAGCTGCCTCTGTTTTTCCTGATGTAAATACTTTGCAAAAAAAAACTAAAAGAGTCTCAAATCTTTTGCTACTTGACTTTAGTATTATTAGCAGCTTATCAAAGAATTCCCAACTTTCTCCATGTGCTCTTTTTAAATACTTCGTCTTCTTATTCAGTGTGATTATATTTCGCCTTGGGAACAAAACCTTTGATACACTGGCTCACACCCATCTTCGGGGGTATGGATGTGCTGGTGAGAAACAGTCATAGTGGGAAGCCTGCCGTTCACCCTCTCCTGGTTGCATCCTCAGCACTGGGAGGAGGACACCAAATATCTTAGGATTCTGGCGTAAGCATCAGCAGGACATTCCTGGGGCCCCCTGGGGAAGGCTGCTCATTTTTTAGCTCAGGGTGGAGAATGGCCACTTGGTGCCATTAAAGCAGGGACATGCTGCCCAGAAAAAAATGTAGGCACCAGAAAAATGTGACCAAGAGGGAAGGACTAAAATTCTTCGAGCTGCTGTGATATGCTGAGCATCTCCTGCTTCACCTTCCAACACCAAGAGAAAAACAGGAGAGAACAATTCTCAAACTTGCAGTTTGCCAGAAAAGTTATTATTGCCCAAGTCTGTGCGAAATGAAGACCCTCACATCCCAAAGGCCCGTTAGCTCCACCTTTATGTTCTAGAGGGTGGGTGAGGCCCAGGGACGTGCTGGTGCTCGCAGGGAGATGATGAAGAAGGTGCGGGGCATGGGGTGAGAGTCACGTCAAAGTGAAGGAGGGCTGGAGGTTAGGGACGCACGTTGGCTGCCTAGCACTGCATGAAAAAGGGCCCTGGAACTCAGGGACCACAAACAGCAATCTTTATAGTGTGGCAGGTTCTGTTCGCCAGGAATCTGGACGTCAGCAGGGATTTCATTACCTGAGGGCTTGACTGGTTCTCATGCTCACTCAGGAGCTGTCCGCGGGCATGAATGGTTGGGGGCTCAGGAACAGAGCGAGGGCAGAGAATTTTGCGGTGCGCATTACTTGGCCATAAAAACACGATTTTTACATTCTCATACCCTTGCTTGCAAACATTTCGCCGTGTCAGAGTGTCCACTCCTTCAGACGCATTTATAATCGCATGTAACTCCAGCGATCCGTGCTTCTGCCTTGGTGCAGGCTTGCAAATCACCTTACGTCTGGGTGCTCAAAGCCAAGGAGCAACTGTATCAACTTACTGGAAAGGTCTTACAGGTCATGAGCATTCGGGAGGGTAGGGAGGTGCCCAAAGCTAAGTTCACTGCCCTCAGACTGACCCTAAGCCTGCACCGGCTGGAGCAAATCCAACACAACGTGTCAAAGGCGTGTGTGCTTTTACCTATGGGTCCTGTGTATTAAATTCAGATAATTTTGTAGCAAGAGATAGCTTTGTCCCTGCAAAGGCTCCCTAACTCCATCGCAGATAAAAATAAGCAAAGCTGCTGACAGCCTTCAGTGGCAGCATATGATTTGGTCTCTGAGACGTACAAAGTGTTTTAATTAAAGGTTGTCTAAAAATACAGAACGTTTCCACAACCACATCTGCCATTAACTCTTTTGACATTCTGGCGGCATGAAGCCCCAGAACATTCTTGACATATTAAAAAGACTGCAAGCGTGCCTGCACACTGCACCCACAAACCAAACCAATGGCCGATGGCAACCGCAAGAGTCACCGGGCGCCGCGCGGCCTGCTGCAATTTGTTCCTACAACTGGGGAGGCAGGCTCGGAGATTGGGAGGCATTTTGCTGAATGACTTTACGAGAGGGGAAGTGACGACGTCGGTGCCCACAAGGCCAGTCCGGGGAAAATGGCCTTTTATTCCAGTCGGTCACCAACTATTCCTGTGACTTGGAAGAAGTCAATCCGCCGCTGTGGTCCCCAGGTTGTTAGATCAATAATAATAACAATGGGTATGGAGCAAAACAATGTGGCCCGAGGAGTGTGCAAAGTGCTTTGCACGGAGGATACACCTGAACCCCACTTGTTCCCGTAAGACAGATCCTGTGATCATCTGGCTCATTTACACCTTATCTGTTGACGGATAAATCCGTCCTCTGAGAGGTGATGAAGGGTCGTGGGAAAGAGCATCTACGTGGAAGGAGAGGTCCAGAAGCTAGCTGTGTCCTTTACCAGCTGAGTGATCTCAAGTTGACCGCTTAGCCTCTCTGTGCCTCAGTTTTTCCCACCTGGAAAATGTGGGTCCTAGCAGTAGCTACCTGACAGGCTTGTTACTATGAATTGAATAAGGTGGGTAGCTTGGTACATAGTAAGTGTGGTCAAATAATCTGGTCTGGTTTGAACCAGACCTTTCCTGGAAAAAAAGAGGGGGGCTGGGGAGTTAGATTCCTGATTAGTCAGGGAGAGGGAAGGAAAAAAAAGTGCTTCATGAATGGCCTCTGTCCAGATGCGTCTCTAGAGCCTCCCACCGGAGGCAGAAAGGGGCAAAGAGCCTCAGGGCTGTCGCAGCAAAGGCGAGATACCTGGAGGACAGAGCAGAGCCTCCCGCAGAATCAGCTGCTGCTGGAGACACTTCACTGAATGGTAGCAAAACCTGCCAAGTGTACTGTAACGAAGGCCACGTTCACTGTAGGGCAGAAGTCAGCATAATTCATGCAGAATTCCAAGCTGCTGGTACCAATTAGGCCCAGTCATGAGACGCCCTTCCTCTTTCCCTGTAATCTCTGCAGCAACCTTGTAAATAATCCCTCAAGCCCCATGAGCCGAAATCCAGCTTTTTCTCCTGACCCGCAGATGGAAGCATCGATGCATGAATAAAATCTTTGTGCTTTTATTCCTTCTACACCTCAAATATTCTTCCCTACAAATGAGAGGCTGCCACATATATTCTCGGGGCTGCTGAGGGTAGCATAGGAGTTCTACTCTTTGAGACAGTAGATTGAAAAGTCTCCACACACAGGAACTCACCTCATCTATCTTTGCAGAAATAACCAAAGATGAAGCTTTCATGTTTCAGAATGTAGGGAGCGAAGTGAGAAGTGTTGGTTATTGAGGGAAGAAAGGTTCAAGTGGATGATGAGAGAAAGAGCCCCTGGCAGCTGGGGGTTCATGAGTAGAAAGAATGTCTGTGAGGAACAGGATACTGTTCAGGGAATTGAAAGGGAGGGGAGCAAGAGATGCGACGTCAAGGAGAATTTTCGGCTGAGCCTCGGTTCATGGGAGCGGTTGCCGCATTTGTGGGGGATGCTCAGAGAGGGAGCCAGGGGAGAGGATTTTTAAGAAGTGTTGCTGGGCTTTAATCATGCCTCCCTCCTGTCCTGCCCTCGGAGATTTTTCAAGAGACTAATTCAAAACTGGCAGTGACTTTCAATGTTACTATTCTGAGGGACTTTTAATTCTTTTAATCGATACTATACCAAGATGCAGCCACAGAGAGCCCCGGTTACACTGAGGTTATGTGTACAAAACACACCAGCTTCAGGGGAACATTGACCCCAGGATTTTTTAGTTCTGAGAACACAAGATCCAGGCAAATGTTGGTTAAGCAATAGTGTTTGTGCCACACGCCCATAAGAAAAATGCTCCTTTTCGACTCTGAGGTGCCCACGACCAACATTAGGAATGGCCTGGAAGGCGGACTGCAGCGGGTAAAATGTCAGGGTGGGCACGAATCTCCTGCATTTGTCAGGAAGCAGCCGGCTTCCAGCAAACCTACGTGGGTCCAGACCCACCTGGCTCTCTTCAGTTACTGTTATTATAGATCTCTTATACCCGGAGGCCGGGAAAAGACAACTACCCATCAGACAATAAGACAAGGTCACTTACCAGACACAAGAGCGTGCTGTGATTTTAAGTCACCGGGAAGGTGCTGCCCCAGGGACCACGCATTTCTTCCATTACTCAAGGAAGGATCGAATGAGGTAGCTTTCCTCTCCTTCACAGCATTTCTTCAGCTCCCCTGCACTCTCAAACCCCCTACACTGGTTTGGGGGCCCATCATTCCAACAATGACGTCCACAAACCCTGCTGCTGCTGGGTTCTCCTCTAAAAGGCTCTGCAGCAGGTTTCAGGACGGGTGACACTCGTCACCTGCGCCCTTGGGTTTCCACGAGGCCACTCGGCCTTCAGTGCCTGTCCCGGTGCGCTGGCTGTGCCTCCCGTCCCACTGGACAGGCCTCCATGCCTCTGCGTTTCATTTTTTTCTCCAGGACTCAATGCTGGGCTCTCCACCTATGACCCTGTGTCCCTCCCTGAGTGGTCACATCCTACCATCGAAACTGTCAGGGCTTCTCCCGGAGCTCAGAAGAGCCTGTCTGATTGCAACATTGTAAATCTGCACTCGCGTATCTCAGAGATCATTCACATGCAGTGTGCCCCAAACTGGACACGTTATCTCCCCTTCAAACGTTCCTCCTCTCAGTAAATACCCCAAATAACAGAATGAGAGCAAACACACGCTCTCTCCCACGCCCTCGGCACCGCGCTACACATATAATAAATGACGTCTGTCAGTCTCTTACTTTGCAGAGGAATTCTAAGGGTTGGTACCTCATTAGCCGTATTTCACAAATAAAGAAACTAAGGAACTGAGAAGTTAGATTATTCCACCGTGAGTAAGTGGTGGAGCCTCCGTCTACATGGTTGTCCCACCAGAAACGGGGGACACATCACCCCCCCCCTCACCGAGAAGCCCCGGGCCAACTCATCAGCCAGTTCTGCATATTTTTGCTTCTAAATAGGTGTTTCTTTTCTCCAGTCTCTATCTCTGCGACCACCTGCCACGATTCCTCGCTGACTTGCCTGAGATTGCCTGTCCCTCCTCCTCTCCCACCTCCTGCTCATCTCCAACACGTTCCCCACACGGCAGCCAAAATGACACTTTTAAAATCCCCTCACCTAAGCCTTTAATATCCGCCCACTGCTTTTAGACTCAAGACCGAATTCCTAATGAGCCCCTGCAACGCTCCTCCAGGTCTGTGGCGCGCTACCCCCCGCCAGCCCTCCCTTCCTGTCCTGAGGGCTGCAGTCACCCTGTTCTATCAGGTTCTCGGCATCCTGCTTCCTCCTTCTTTTACCCAGGCTCTTCCCTGTGCCTGGAAGGTTCTTTACCCCCTCCCTACCCTACCTAGTCAACACCCACCCATTCTTCAGATCTCAGACCAAATTCACTGTTTTAGAGAAAATTCCCTGCCCCAGAGCCCTGTGTTCTCTTCTTCACGGCACGAATCTCGCTTGGGCATCTGATTCATGGTTTGATCGATGTCTGTGTCCCTCACTGGTCAGCAAGGTCCTTGAAGACAACAATCAACGTCTGTTCTGTTCACCACTGCGTCCTCCTGTGACCAGCGCAAAGCCTGGCAAGTAACTGGCACTCGTGGATGTGTGTTGGGTGGAAGGATGGATGGAGAGATGGGTGGATGGATGGATGGATGGATGGTTGGATGGTTGAATGGTTAGATGGCTGGATGGCTGGCTGGCTGGCTGGATGGTTGGATGGTGGATGGACAGATGGACGGACGATGGACACATGGATGGACGGACAGATGGATGACTGAATGAAAAGGGACAATCGAAAGCCCAACCTACCTGCACCTGTTTTTTTGTTCTCCACATTTATCTAAAAGATGATCTTTTTTTTTTCTTTGCACACTCAGCCATGTCTTCAGCATGCTGCGTGGGTGTTAAGTACCAGAAGTCAAGTGATTCCTATAAACCTAAAAAGAGGCCAGCTGCCAGACTCATGAGAACAATGAATAAAACTGGAGAGGAAAGCAGAGTTCTAATCTCAGCAGGAGACAGTGCAGAGGGTGTGAACCCGACGTCTGGAGACGTGCCTCCACTCACAGCTCTGTCACACATTAGCCATGTGACCCTGGAGAAGTCTCTTTGCTTTCTTAGTTTCTCCAAATGCTATTAAAAAAAAAAAAGTCAGAGATACGATGCTGTCTTTATCTCTCAGGGTCCTTACCGGCTTATTAATGACTCTCAGCTTATTTCAATTATAGTATTTGAATTCTTCACATAGAGGAGGATTTCACATAGGATACAAAAGGGAGGTTTAAAATTAGAAAATCCATATAAGAACTAAGTATGGCTTTGAAATTTCATTTGGCATTGTTTCCAGACCAGGTACTAGCAGTGTTTTGCTGCATTTTAAAATAGCAATTTAAATGTTCTGCTTTTATTCACTATGGTCATTTATTTGCTGCTCTGTAGGACTTGAGATGAACATTGAAGAAGTCATGTTTATTTCATTAGTAGAATTATTAATTTCTCCTTATCATGAATGCTGCCAAGGAAAGTCATTTTATGCACTGTAGTTCAGGGCTGCAGCGTATCATCTATGTGTCAATCATCAGAACACATTTTCTTTGGGAAAAAAGTAAACTCTAAGCACAACAAATTGAGCTTCATCTTCTTTTTATAATAACTGAATTCTATTTGTGCACTTTCCAGACATTAGTTCTGAAAGGGAAGAAAAGCAAGCTTCAGATCTGTTAAGTCTAATTAAGGTAAGTACAGTGGATGCGATGGAGTGAGACCCAGACCACCAGGACATGTCAGGACATTTTCTGTCGAAGTGTAAATAAACACGTCCACTTTGCCATTAATAACAGCAATGGAAGGGCACTAAAAAGCTTGGCTGACATGAATAAAGATGAAGTTATGAATACTTAATGACCAAATGCCCCAGTTAAGACAGACAGACCTGGAATAGTGGGTCCAAGTGCATGTGAATTTCCAGCCGGTGAGGGAAGAACCTGTAAGTTTCACAGTAATGCTGAGCTTCAAATGTGTGAGTTCCATAAACTCATTCTCCAGCAAGACTTTTAGGTTTATTTTAGATTTGGTATTTTAAATGTAGGAGGGAAGCGATGCTTATGAATGGTAGATACAGTGTTCCTTTGTCAGGGGGTGGGTGAATATGGTTGACGAGAAGCCAAGTTGGAGATTTAAATAAACACAATCCTCTTTTATATAAGGGTTAACTCAAGAAGTACAGTTTTTCAAACCTATGTAAGTGTTTATATCCAGAAAGTAAATAAGGGTTTTTATCTAAGGGGGAGAAAAAGAGATGCAGGTGGTAACCACATTTTGGTTAGGGCTCCGGCAAGCTTGCAGGTTGGGGAACGATTTTATAAGCATTAGCTGGGAGCTCCTGGGCAAGTCGCTTCCCCTCTCTGAAATTGGTTTTCCTAGCTATGCACTTTATGCTAAGATGGAAGTCCTCCAAAGTCCCTTTAGCTGGAATATTCTAGGATGCTATAAAATCATCCTCATAATTTCAAAGAAGCATGAGTTGAGTTTTTTTCTGTGCCTGAATTTTCATAAATGAAAATTTGCCTTCTGATTTGTCCATGGGCACCTTGTAAGTTTGGTGGCTGAATGTCATTCCAGACCACTTGATCAACCATATGGCGTTCAATCATTAATTCAAACATTTATTGAGCGCCATATATCTTGTGGTTAGCAAGTGTCAGGAGCTACCTAACTAAAAACAAAGCCATGGGATGAATGCGCTCATTTGAACTTGGTCCCCGGGGAGGCCCTCTCTGTCCAGCAGGTGCTTCCATCAACTATCTCTACTTCACGGTTTTCTAACTGTATTGGTGTTCTGTTTCCAGTATTAATCTATATACTTAAAATAAGTTTTATATCTGTCTATGCCTTTTTTATCATACCAGACTGGACAGATTTTCAACAAACTTAAGAGAGAATTTTGGGAATGGTCAACTGCACATTATGGAGTACCTGGCATCCTTGAAATGTACTTGAATGGCCTGTAAGTATGACTGAGAGATAGGTCCTCTCCTGAGCCAGCCAAACCTGAGGTTTAATAGGACGTCCTAGTACCTGCCACTTGGGAAACAAATACTGGTTTCAAGTATTGGTTCCAAACTTCAGGAATTGATTTACAATGAAGCTCTTTCTCAGTGAGTAGCTCCATGTATCCTGATACAGGCAAGGTATAGCAGCAATTTACTTATTTTAAAATGATGGATGATTCTGGGGTGGCTGGGTGGCTCAGACGGTTAAGCGTCTGCCTTCAGCTCAGGTCATGATCCCAGGGTCCTGGGATTGAGCCCCACATCGGGGTCCTGGCTCAGCGGGGAGCCTGCTTCTCCCTCTGCCTCTCTCCCTGCCTCTCTCCTTGCTCATGCTCTCTCTCTCTCTCTTTCTGTATCTCTGTGTCTCAAATGAATAAATAAGTAAATAAAAATGATGGATGATTCTCCCACATAACACTGGAGGAGTCAAGTAATACGAAAGTGATTTACTTAACTCCATATGTATTCTATATTTATATAATTATAAAGCAAACATTTGTATGGGTGTTATGTACAAAGCAGAGGATTAGCAATGCACTAAATATGATCCCTACCCTTCAGCATTTAAGCTAATTAGGAGAGGGAAGATATCGACATAAATAAGTACTATAGACATTCAGTTTCATTCAGAGTAATGATAGCTTTGCCCCTTCAATCTCTTTGAAATCACCCAAAACAGCAAAGAAAATATAAACATAAAGGCAAAGTCCAGAGTAACAGGAAGAAACCAAAACATGCACATCTCAGACAGAAGCCATTAAAACATAATCCTCCTAAATAATGACTTGACTAGATGCTCTCACCTGAAATGATGAGTCAAGTGCAGGAGCCAGTTCAAGGCACCCTTCTGGATTTAGGACAAAAAAGAAGCTAAGAAGGCACGAAGAAATCAGTAATCGCACAGACACACACCCGTGGGGATGCAAACGCACACACATCCACACACGCAACATATTTGCAGGAAGTAGTTTATTGTGGAAGAATAGTGAAGGAAAAATCATCTGCATTGAAAGCAGCCTACTTCTGCCAGGCTCTGGTGACCAGGTAAAAGTCTGAATCCTAAATGAACTCATTCACATGTACAAACCTGAGAAATGAGGAACTAGGGAGAGTTCCCACTAGCCTGAAACCATCCTCGGTCCTCCCCCACTGAAATTTTCTGAAAATAGATGGTCCAGGAAAAAAAAATTCCTCATATTCAAAATTGAGTAGGGATTTTTTAAAAATTTATACAGAGATGCCCCAAAAAGTGAGTAAAAAAACAAGGAAGATAAATGACAAAAAAAAAAATGCTCACTTGAAAAAAATGTTGCCGTAAGCAGGTGATAATTGTGATCCAGGATATGGTCATGAATTTTCAGAACTTAAACAATCAAAACTATCAAACAAGAGCACAAAGTAGGAACAAAGAACTAGAAAAGCCATGAGAAAATAATACGAGGAAATAATATTGTAACTGGCAGAACTCAGAAAAGAAGTAAAACAGAGAAAGAAAATCATGACCTAAACGAAGATTATACGGGAAGCGGCAGAAGGGAGAAAAGAAACTGCTGGAAACAGAGTAATGCATGTAAAGCACAATAGCGAGAAAAACATTCAGTCGGAAATGAAAACAATCAAAAATTTAAAACAATATTTTCATTTTAACTGAAAAACAGACAAGTCATATGCTATATAGTTAAAATTGTCACAGAGGCAGAAAACTTAAATAAGGGGCAACATTAAAAGTAAATCTAAAAATATAAACAGAAAAAACCTTGAATCTACTACAACTGGAAGGGCATGTTGTTTCCTCAGCCAGAGAAGGGGCTTGGGGACAGGAGTCAAGTGATACAAAATGAACATCGATATATATTCTGGTAAAATTGCTTGACTTTATAGACAAATCATTATTTTGCCCAACCTGATAAAAAGATCAAGTCACCTATTAGGGAGAAAGGAAAAAAAATCAGGTGGCCTCAGATTTCCCTACAGCAATACTCAACCTAAGAGGAACACTAGTAAAATAATACCTATGAAGTTCTCAAAGAATGCAATGTGGGGCAAGGAAGTGAAACACAGCCAAGCTGTCATTCACATATAAAAGTTATAGATGAATTTATTTCCTATGAGACCTTTCTGAGGAAGCTACTAGAAGAGACAAGTGACAAATGGAGAAACTACATTGAAATAACAGGTATTGGACATTTAATCCACTTAACTGTTGGACTACAACTAAAGAAAATACAGAGATTAGGGGCGCCTGGGTGGCTCAGATGGTTAAGCATCTGCCTTCGGCTCAGGTCATGATCCCAGGGTCCTGGGATCAAGTCCCACATCAGGCTCCCTGCTCAGCAGGGAGTCTGCTTCTCCCTCTGCCTCTGCCTCTGCCTCTCTCTCTCTCTCTCTCTCTGACTTTCATGAATAAATAAATAAAACATTAAAAAAGAAAAGAAAAGAAAAGATTATGGCTCCATAAGCAAAGGTAAATGGTATACACCCTGACAATATAAAAGATAATAAAACAATGAGATTTGGAGAAGAGGAAAAGAAAGGAAGTTATAGACTATACTAATTTCTTCATCAGTTATAAGCTGGAAAATCAAAAAATAGGGCGCCTGGGTGGCTCAGTTGGTTAGGCAACTGCCTTCGGCTCAGGTCATGATCCTGGAGTCCCGGGATCGAGTCCCGCGTCGGGCTCCCTGCTCAGCAGGGAGTCTGCTTCTCCCTCTGACCGTCTTCCCTCTCGTGCTCTCTCTCTACCATTCTCTCTCTCTCTCTCTCTCAATAAATAAATAAAAATCTTTAAAAAAAACAAAAAATAGAACTAATAGAGTTATAAGTATAAAAGCAATAAAAGCCAACACTATGAAAAAGAATATAATCCAATAAAATAAATGAAGAAGAGGATGGAAAAGATGGAAGAAATACACTGGTTTCAATATTGCGCATAGAAACAGAAAATTGAAGATTATCACTGGAAAGTAACAACTAGAGAACACAAGTATAGAACTTCCAAATTATGAGGAAAAAATACAAACACAGAACAAAAACAATAACTATAAATAATATACCCACAGAGCTTATATAGGAAAAGATTTTTTTCAAAAAGCATTAAAAACAGAAATTAATATGTAATATTATGACAGAACAAGTCAAAGTCTGCCTATCTGTCATATTAGTAATGGTGTGGTGAAATATACTTATTCAAAGAAAAAAATCCAAACAAGTACTTGCATAATGGTTAAAAAGAACAAAGCACTCTCACAATTCCAGCCCCTCTTTTTGCAAAAATTGACAAACTGACCCTAAAATTGATATGGGAATGCAAGGGACGCAGAATAGCCAAACCAATCTTGAAAAAAGTAATTAAAGGACTCACAGTTTCTGATTTCAACATTTATTATAATCAACAGAGTATGATACTGGCATAAAGGTAGAAATAAAGATCAATGAAATAAAACTGACAGTTCAGAAATTGCCTGCCACTGATCAGTTTTATGGTCAATTGATTTTTGGAAAGGGTGCCAAGACAATTCAATGAGGAAAGACTAATCTTTTCAACAAATGATGCTGGGACCAATTGTATATCCACATGCAAATAAATGAAGTTAGACCCCTACCTCACACCATATACAAAAATTAACTGCAAATGGGCCAGACCCAAATGTAAGAGTTAAAACAACAAACACTCTGAGAAAAAAACATAGGAGTAAATCTTTGTGACCTCGGATTAAGCAATGGTTTCTTAGATATGACACCAAAAGCACAAGAAACAAACGAAAAATAAATAAATTTGACTTCATCAAAGGGGGAAGACATTGTGCTTCACAGGACAACATCAAGAAAGTGAAAAGGTAATCCACAGAATGGGAGAAAGTATTTGCAAATGTTTGTAAACATCTGTTAAGGGACTTGTATCAAGAATTTATGAGGAACTTTTAACAACTAAATGATAAAAAGACAACCCACATTTTTAAATGGGCAAATGATTTGAGATTTGAATAGATATTTCTTCAAAGAAGATCTACAAATGGCCCATAAGCACATGAAAAGATGCTCTGCATCATTAGGCATTGGAGAAATGCAAATCAAAGCCACAATGAGAAATCACTTCATGCCCACTGGGATGGTTTTAATCAAAAAGATTGACAATAACAACTGTTGGCAAGGACGTGGGGAAATTGGAACCCTCTTAACATTGCTGGTGGGAATGTAAAATGGCGCAGCCACTTTGAAAAAGAGTTTGGCAGTTCCTCAAAAAGTTAAATATAGAGTTATCATTTGACCTAGCAGTTCTACTCCTAGGTATGTATCCCAGAGAAACAAAAACGTATGTCCTATCAAAACTTGTACAGAAATGTTAATAGTGGCATTATTCCTAAAAGTCAACAAGTGGAAATTACTCAAATTCCCATCACCTGATGAACTGATAAACAAGTTGTGCCATATCCACATGGTGGACTATTATCCAGACATACAAACAAATGAAGAACTTATAGGCATAACAACGTGGATAAACCTTGAAAACATTATGGTGAATGAAAGAAACTCGACACAAAAAGCCACATGTTGTGGGATTCTATTTCTATGAAATATCCAGAACAGGCAAATCCAGAGAGACAGAAAGAGTATTCATCATTGCTGGGGCCTGGGAGGAGGAAGGAATAGGGAGTGAGTGCTGAAAGGAATGGGGGTTCTTTTGGGGGTGATGAAAATATTCTGAAAGTAGAGCATGTCGATGGTTGCCCAACTCAGTGACTATACATGAAGCCACTGGATTGAACACGTGGAAAGAGTAAGCTCTATGGTAGGGAAGGCATCCAACTTTTCATTCTATGCTCTTGTGCTTTTTGGTGTTTGCACTATGTGCAGATATTACAACTGTTAAAATAGTAAGAATTCAATAACTCATTATAAGGAAGAGTGTAATCCCCAGCATAGAGGAGAGATCGACAAAACGTTACCCACAAAAAGATGGCAGGGGAGGATTCAAGGTGAAAAGGTAACTCAATATAAGCCTGCAAAGATTTGCTGACTTCATTTGATGAGAGTCAAGGACATTTTAAAAGGACAGAAGAACTAATAGAGCAAAGGGGTAAAGATTCCCTGGGCTGTATTTGTGTCAGGTCGAAGTGTGGGACGTTATAGATGAGGCAGGTCTTGGAAAAGTAAGCATGTCAATTGTCACTACTAAAAATTGCAATGACATTTAACAACTGCTCTATTACTCACTTAAATAAGGAAGGAAAAGAATAGGCAAAACTGGGGCACCTGGGTGGCTCAGTTGGTTAAGCAACTGCCTTCAGCTCAGATCATGATCCTGGAGTCCCGGGATCGAGTCCCACATTGGGCTCCCTGCTCAGCAGGGAGTCTGCTTCTCCCTCTGACCCTCACAATCTCTCTATCTCATTCTCTCTCTCAAATAAATAAATAAAATCTTCAAAAAAAAAAAAAGAATAGGCAAAACTATGTACCAAGCATTGTCTTTAATGTGTAAGCATACTATATTGAACATCAAAAGTAATGATTATCCTTGTTCAATGCTTTCTATCACATGTTACATTTCAGAGAAAAGCTGTAAATATGAAACCAGAGGCCTCTGATTCTCTCCCAATTCCTCCCTTCCTCCTTGTCCAGCCTCCTTGCCTTCCATACTTTTGATCTACCTGAAAGAAGGAAGGAAGGAAGGAAAGAAAGAAGAAAGGAAGGAAGAAACTTCCAAAGCCCATATGTGTGGGAAGACCTCAGAACTCAGCACCATTCCCCCTGCATCGGAGTGTAACTACTGGTCAAGGCCCTAGCAGAGTTCTGGGGCACCAAGGGCTGAGAGACAACAGCAGATTCATCCAGAGCTGCTGCCTCCATCCATCAGCAGGTGTAGACAACATAACCATTGCAGAAAGTGTCACGCAATCCTCTTACCATCATTTTCATTACGCATGCTATCACACTTGGGAGCATTAAGATTTTCTGCCAAGGGCTGAAACGGGACCTTAGAGGTGCATTCTTGCACTCCCGAATCCAAGACTGTACAATTTACATCTGTTAAAATGTTCATGTCCTTCGATCCATCATTCCTATGCTAGATATTTTGTCTTAGAAAAATATTGGTGTCTGTGTAAAATAATTCATATATGAAGATGTCTGTTGCACCATTGTTTGCACAAAACCAGAAAAAACTAAATGCCCATTACTATGGAGATGATTAGCCAAGTTGTGATGCATCCATATTATGAAGAACAACATGGCATTTAAAAAGAATGATCTGGGGCACCTGGGTGGTTCAGTTGGTTAAGCGACTGCCTTCGGCTCAAGTCATGATCCCAGAGTCCTGGGATCAAGCCCTGCATGGGGTTCCTTGCTCAGCAGGGAGTCTGCTTCTCCCTCTGCCTGCCGCTCCCCCTGCTTGTGCTCTCTCTCGCTCTATCTGACGAATAAATAAATAAAATCTTTTTTAAAAATAAAATAAAATAAATAAAAAGAATGATCTGGATCTACATATACTCACACGGAAATCTTTCCAAGACATATCAACAAAGGAAAAAAATCAAGCCTCAGAAACATGTGTACAGTGAGATGTTTATTCAAAACATCTCTATACATATAAGACTCTATACATATAAGAATATAAATGTACCAGAAAAGGAATGAAAGAATTCATATCCCATTGATAATGGTTGCCAAGGGTAAAGAGATTGGGAAAATAATTGAAATTTAAGTATTTGATTTCTTCTTTATTGTTTGAGTTTTTTTTTTTTACAACCAAATAGCTTTCTGTATTATTTGTGTCATAAAAAACAATAGTAACCCACTGACTTTGCAAAAAATTTTTAAAAAGACAAAATACATAAGGAAGACATTTAAATTAACTTTAATCCTCTTGCTCTGAAATATCTACAATTAATATTTGAATACGTTTTCTTCCAGCATCCCGTGGACCTTTTTATTATAAAGTGTTCAAGGGATTTAAAACTTCAAAATGCCCAGCACAGAGCATAAGCTGACAATGGAGGGCAAGGGTTGTAGCCTCAAGTTACATTTCTATTAAAAACCAACCCAACGCTGCATGTGCACAGCCATTACAAGGAAGTTTTAAAAACCGATATCAAAGAAAATAAGAGAAGTGAAATGCCCCAAGACCCAAAACAGACTCTACCGTGGGCTTTTGATTGCTGCAGCCTCTACATCATACATTTTAAAATATCCTGCAATTGTGTTGGGTCGCTTTTATAATTCAAATAGATCTTGATCATCTTTTGAGTTCTTTGAGGAGCCAAATGTTTTAAAAATGAAATCTTACACCTGTTTATAATAGTTCTCATCTGCACTATAACCTGTACAAAGAAACACATACAATTCCTCAACACCCCAAACCACGGTCTAACAAACATGCCTGTGCTGGGATATGAGAGAGGTCTCTAACAACCACGAGGCCAAGGGAGGTGAGCTGAGAAAAATACCACCGCACCTCAGAGGAAAGCCAGTGATAAATCCTGCTTTATAACTGTTCCCGCCTGGGAAACACAGATGGGATGTCTTACTTCTCTCACTGTTTGCTTCAAAGAGACAAGGCCTATACCAAACTCATAATTAGGCAGTGCTATGGGGGCATTTTCTTGGTGACTACTGGAGTGTGAGCACCACCACCACCCAACCTGGTATGGAGGAGTCCCCATGAGTAGCACTTCCTGGGGAAAGACAGAGAAATCCCGGAACTAGATGCTGGGTGTTGTGTTTCTTAATTCCTCTACTAGTTCAGCATATCAGAGAGTAGACGTCATTGTGTTTCAACAGAGGAGAGTTGAAACAGGCAAAGGGGAAAGAGGTGAAATAAAGGGAAAAAAAACATAGAAGAAGAGTAAAAATCCTCGTTGGAGAGAGTAAATGCAAAAATTGATGGTGCAGAAAATGGAATCAATATAGTGGAAAAAAACTAGAGAGTTATGCTCAGACTTAAAAGAAAGGGATGGACAGACTAAAATGATACTAAAATGATAATAGATAAAATGATGTACAGAAGATAGTGGAACAATGCTCTGACATATACATGATTGAGATTCCTGAATAACACACCACACTAAATAAGAAAATAATTACCGAAAACATAGTAAGAGAAAGTTTCTATTAGATCAGTCATTCTCAAAACGTGGTCTGCAGACTTTTGGGGGTCCCAGGACACTTTCAAACTTGAAACAATTTTCATAATAATAATGACATTATTTGCTCCTTTTCAGGGAGTTGTTATTTGCATTGACTGCACAAGAGCAATGGTGGGTAAAACTCTAATGCCCAAGCTTCAGAAAGCACCAGAGCAGTGGAATCAAACTAAATTACTAGCCATCATATTCTTTTCCCCTATGCATTTGTTTTTTTTTTTTAAATGCCAGTTTCATTTAAGAATGTCTTTGCTCCAACAGTACAAGTAGTAACATTATGAAATCCTGGCCCTTCTATATTCTGAGCATTACACTATGGTAATGAGCCTCCAAGACATCCCAGTGGTGTGCACCTCCCAGTTCACACCCTCATCTAGTCTCCCCCATCGAATAGGGACCATTTTGTAACCAAAAGTATATGGCAGAAATAACGGTATGTAACTTCCAAAGCTAAGTCATGAAGATATATTGCCTTCCTCCTTGCTGTCCTAGATCCCTCCCTCTGGGGAGGCAGCGGCCATGTTGTGAAGACACACAAGAAGCCCTCTAGACTGGTCCTCATGGAGAGAAATTGAAGTCTACTGCCAGTAACCAGCATTGACCAGCCAGGCATGTGAGTGAGCCATCTTGGAAATGGATCTTTCCACTCCAGTCAAGCTTCAGATGATGCAGTCCCAGCCAACATCTCGACTGCAACTTCATGAGAGCATCTGAGCCAGAATCACCAAGTGAGGCTTGTCCTAGACTCCTGACCCATAGCAACTGTGTGAGATAATAAATGTTTATGTTTGTGTTCAGCCGCTAAGTATGCGGATAATTTGCTATACCCTCATAGACAGGCAGGAAGCCCCGTGCCACCTGGAGAAACACAATGAATGCTCCAAGAGAGTTGCTGGCTGCGCTAGTCACTTCTTTTCACAGAATAGCATTTTTACTGAATAAGTAACTGATACATTAGAGTTACTCAGAAGCAGGCACGTGGCAGACTTGTTCTCAAAAATGAGCAAAGAGAACCTATCACTTCCAGGACAACTGACAGCATTGGTTGCCAGTGATAAAATTTGGACTTCTAGACGGAAATTCGAGTTTTGAGAGATTTATATCTGCCACTGTGAGTCTGACAGTTTGCTGACACATTAAGTCTTTTCTGATGAGATAGTAGCCAACTAATTAATGTGATTTTTTAATATGGTATAATGAAATGTGTCCACATTTGGAAGATCTATAATACTCAGCAAATTAACATTTTCCAAATGACCAATGCATGATATCACAAACGATCCATTTGAAATGCAAGATAGACCAGCGGGTTTTAATGTAACCAGGGATGAAGAGCTCATTGATATAGTTTCAGAGTCCACATTGGCGCTCACCTTTAAGGAACTACCACTTGCCAAGTTTTGCCATAGTATCAAAGAAAATATCCATAAATAACCAAAAAGTCTCTAAAACTACTCCTCTCTTCACCAACTACATAACCATGTGTCACTGGATTTTCTTCACCTACTTCAATAGAAACAACATAATGCAGCAAAGTGGGTGAAGAAGCAAATCTGAGAATTTACCTGATTTTTAGTTACTCCCACTTAAAGAGATTTGCAAAAATACAAGGCAATGCCTCTCTTCTCATTGAATTTCATTTCGTTCTTGAAAATATAGATAGTCTTCATAAAAATGTGCTGTTTATGCCAAGATTGAATGAGTTTATGATTATATTTTGGATTAATGAATATTTTTTAATTCTCAGTTTTTTAATTTGTAATATGGCAAATGATTGATAAATATATACCGCATGAACAAAAGTTTGCAGGAGAAGGTCCTCAGAAATTGTTAAATCTGAGACCAAAAAAGTTTGAGAACTGCATTACATGTGGAAGAAGACGTGTGTGCCTGGTTGAAGGGGTTGCCTTTCTGTGATTCAGAATCAGTTGGGTCATGCCGTGGGATCACAGTGGCTTACAGCAAGAAAGGTTTATTTCTTGCTCACACTGTAGGTTCCTGATGACACAGCAGCTACGTAGGAAACTTCCAGTCATCATGACTGATGGAAAGGAGGGCCTGGCAAAGCATGAGTGGGTCTCACAACTCCCGCCTGGAAGGAACACATGTCCTTGAGTGAGGCAAGTCATAAGGACGCACCTGACCTGAAGAAAGGCAGACACTTCTTCCTGCATGGGCACCAAGTACAAGAGTTGTGATAGAGTATATGACCCCACATCCCAGACAAAAGTCCAATGAAGGGATCGACACCCTACATATATGGCTTTAACATCAGGAATAAAGAAAATCAGGCCAGTACACATGCAGAGAGAGAAAAGGTTACCTAAAAAAGGAAATAAAGTCACTCTGGCTTCAATCTTTTCTGCAACTCTGAATGCCAAAAGACAATGGATTAAAAACCACAGAGATGTAAGGATTAAACGATGTGACCCAAGAATTATCTTGGTCAGGTTTCAAGGCAACAGAAACCCCTCTGAGATGTTTAAGGGCTCCGAAATCCACCACCCTTGACTGCAAATCTCAAAGGCATTTTCCAGCTGACTGAGAAAGGAGCAATAGGAAGAGCCGAGAAATGGGAAAACCATGTTGTAAATGAAATGGTGGTGAACCCGAAAACCACTTAAACGGAGAAGAGACTAAACGCTTATCATAAATCTGGTCATAAAATGGAAGGCAAATAACAAAATTATTCTTGCAGAGGAAGTACTATATAAGAAGTAAAACTTTAATAATATCAATCAAGATCTAAAATTTCAGATAATAGAAACAAAGATTAGCAAGTGGGAATATGATGAAGTAAAGTTTTTAAATTTCTATTTCTGAAACCAGATATTACTTCCTTTTTGAGTCTGGTATTTGGTGAAGCATAGGCTGAGAGTTTCTAAAAATTTAATCTTAATTAGTCAGAGAAACCAAAATTACAGATATAAATGCAGATATTCATAGATCTATAAATTTGGTGGCATTTGGTGAAGCATAGGCTGAAAGTTTCTAAAAATTTAATCCTAATTAGTCAGAGAAACCAAAATTACAGATATAAATGCAGATATTCATAGATCTATAACTATATATTTTTTCAAATGATATAAAAAGATAAAAATAATAAAGCCATTTATAAGGAAACAAAAGAAAAGTTTTAAAACAGTAAAAAAGGGGGGGAGGGCCAGATATGATCAATTATGATGATGTTTGAAACTCAGCCAAGCTCTTCCCATTAGAGTGATTCTCTAATGGGAAATTAAACGTGCTGTTTATAAAAGGCATTCCTAAAATACGGTAGAAAAAATTAAAAGGGAAATAAGGAGCAAAGTATATCAAGCAAAAACAAAGTCAAGGTATCAATTTACTCTACACAAAATAAAGTTCAAGAAAATAAAAGACACAACAGACTGGGGAGATGGTTATTTTATCCTGATAAAAAATCACAATTTACAATGAAAAAGTAACCACAATGAATTTTTATGTGTTGAATAACCTTGTGTCCACGTACCTGTAGGAAGTATAAAGTAAGAGGAAAAACGAATACAAACGGAAAAATGACGGAAAGACCAGGGTCAGACCGTGATGAATCAGGAAGGTACAAACTTAATAAGGACAGAGAAACAGTAGTACAATTTTTAAATTAATATATAAAAGAACAGGAGAATTTGATACTTGGACTCCATCTTATCTAAAATTCATGAAACATAAAATTGATCATATCACTGGCCCGAAAAATAAGTTCAGTAAATTTCAAACAGCAGGAGTTACATGGGCCATATTTGCATATAAAGCTTCCATGAGATTAAAAATTAATTTTTAAAAAGGGGGAAATTTGACTGAGTGCCATGTAAAAAAGAATATCAAGGTATTATTAAAAGAAGAAATCAAGAATGGCTTATATTTTAGAAAATCAATTAATATAATTCATAATATCAGTAGTTCATAAAGAAAAATGAATCTCTTATTTTTTAAATGTGGAACTTGATAAAAATAAAATTACACTTCTGACATCAAAAATATATATATATTCTTAGCTAATTGAGAAAAGGAACATGGTTTATTCACATTATTTTTTAAATGCCTACTTTAATGAAAGAAAAAAATATCACCACTTATGGCAAAACTCTAGAAAAGTGAGGACCAAGACAAGCATATGCATTTCCCCCCGCAAAGAGATTGCCTATTCAACTAGCCAAAAAAGTATATAAAAAATTAAATATAATTGTTATATGAGAAAGCAATTCCACCTCTAGATATGTACCCGAAAGAATGCAAGAGAGAGTCAAACTGATCCTGTCACCAATTTCTCACTAAGGCCAAAAGGTAGAAACAACCTAAGTGTTTATAAATCAACCGATGAATGGCTAAACGAAATGCTCTCTACAGACACTGGAACACGATTCAGCCGTAGAAAGGAATGAAATTCTCACCTATCCACAACACAGGTGAAGCTTGAAAACATGCAGAATAAAGTACACCAGACACTAAAGGTCAAAAATCGTGTGAGCAACTATATGACCTCAGAGGTTACCAGCTGTGGGCGGGAAGGAGAAATGGGGACTTTTTGTTTAGCACTTCTGTCTGGGATAACGAAAAAGTTCTGGAAATGTATGGTGATGGTGGTCTCACAACACAGTGAATCTACTCAGTGTCACTGAGTTATACACCTAAATAGGGTTTAAATGGCAAATTTTATGTTATGTATATTACACCACAATAACAAATGCAAAGAGAAATTAAATCTAGAAAAAGAAAAATATAATCACTGCCTATAGCTTAAGCTATTATAATGGTATACATGGAAAATAAAGAAAAATAAACTGAAAAATTACTAGAATACACTAGAGTTTAATAAGGAGACTAATTACAAAATAAATAAACAAAATCTAATAATTTCCCATATACCAATACTTACAAATTTACATATAAAGTATAATTTATAGTACTTATAAAATGTATTAAAAGTAAAGATTCCAGTTTTAAGAAAAAGTTAAAAATATAAAATACTTAGGAAAAAAAACCTAAAACATCTTGTAAGAAGAAAGTTAAAAGCTTTATTGAATGACTTAAAAAGAACATCTGAAAAATGGACAGACATATCATGTCCCCAAATGGGAGGGCTTGATATTGTAAACATGTCGATTATCACCAAATTAATCAAGAAGTATACCTAGGGGCATCTGGATGGCTCAGTCGGTTAAGCATCTGCCTTCGGCTCAGGTCATGATCCCAGAGTCTTGGGATCGAGCCCTGGGATCGAGTCCTGCATCTGGTTCCTTGCCCAGTGGGGAGCCTGCTTCTCCCTCAGCCTCTGCTCTTGTTCTCGCTCTCTCTTGAATAAATAAATCTTTAGGAAAAAAAAAAGAAGTACAACTAAATCTCTATCAGAACTTTTCACTTAAAAAAAATTCACAAATGCATCTGGAAGAATAAACATATTAAAATCACTAAGAAAAGAAAAGGTAACAACAATCTAAAATATGTTACTAGTACTGAGATGTGCCCATTGGCCGATTCATTTCACATGTATGTAATAAAAAGCACCCAGCACACACTATGTGCCCTGTGCTAAGACACAGCGATGAATAAGACAGACAAGGTCCCTGCCCTCATGGGCCAGTGGGCAGAGGGCATTTAGCAAATCTGGCGAGAATACACTTAACTCTTTTCCCTCCACCTGTCCTAGGTTCACTGGTTGTGGCTCTGCAACTCAGACTGCAGAAAGACAAACTGACAAGAGAAAAACAGCGTGTTAACCCGTGCATCCTGCACACGCTAAGTGGGTGAACTCGGTGCCGAGGAGCTTGGAGGGGTGGTCACAACGTGAGGTTTATATGGCATTTTAACAAAGAATAATAAATTGGCAGAAAAGTGGCAAGATAAAGGAAAAGGGGTCTAGGCATTTAGGGGCAGCACACTGTGGGAAGGTAGACATATGGGGAAAACTAATAGAAAGTGAGCGTTGCTTCTGCTTCGGTGAGGTATGGGCTGGGCTGATAGGTGTCTGGAGTCCTGGGGAGCTCTGCCCTTCCCGGGACAGGAAAGGGAGACACCTTTGCAAACTCACTCCCCACTTTGAGGCAAGGAGGGGAAAAAAAGCTTTTCTTGTGTCTGCTTCTTCTCAGTTGCCTTCGGCTCAAAATAACCTTCATGCTGAAGTAGATACTTGGGTGGCGGATTTTGACGCCGAGGGGAAGGTGGGGAGAGTTGCAGTGAACCCCGTGAAGGAGAGAAGCAGGATAAAATGCGCGGAGCTGACCCAAAGGGGATCATCCCCCAGGAAAGACAGTCAGGGACCCGGAAGGTCGGTCATGTAACCGCGGAGACTTAGAGTGGGGAGTTAGCTGCGAGGAAAGCCTGCTGAGAGCGTTCCCCCAGAGGGAACAGTTCCCCCAGAGGGAACAGTGTGCACAAAGGTCCTGAAACAGGAGGGTTCAGGGGCGTTTGCGTGGCAGCTGGCCAGAGGAGGGGGGATGGAGAGCTGTCCACGGAGGATTGGTCAGCAAGAGATTTTAGCAAGAGATTCTCTTTGGGTAAGGAGTGTATTTTACCATGGTAAGGTACTTCGGTAAGGATTTTATTTTATTTGGATGAAAAGGACAGATTTGAAAGACGAGGTGGCATGATCAAACGCATACCCAGAAAGCATCAGTCTAGCTGCTGTGTGAAGAATGTGGGGGCACAGGGAATACTTGGGGTACTCAGGTGACACAGGAAGAAGCCAGTGCTGGCTTGTCCAACCCAGGTGACAGAGGGGATGGAGAAAATTAACTTGTGGTATGGGACAGGAGAAAGTTCTCCAGAACAGACCTGAACATACACAGAAACTGACTACATGATAAATAATAGTGTTTCAAATCAGTGAAGAAAGAATAAATTACACAACAAATAATTTCGAGAGGGTAAGCTCTTCCTTTGGGTAAAAATTCAGTCACGACCCTACCTCCAGTCTTACACCAAAATGAATTTGACATAATTGAAAATGTCAGCGGGATGCGTGGCTTCGCCATTGCTTTAGGGAGGGGGACAAATGTATCACCGGAATTTTCAGTCCTTTAGAACAACACGCAAGACTTTGAATTTGTGAAATCGCGAAAGGAAAGGGACCAGACAAGAAAATGAAAATTGCCACCTTGTCGTCTTTCCCTGGGCTCCTTTTGGCTCTTTCTCAGATTCTCCTTTCTTTCGATGACTTAGACAGCATTGAGGGATGCTAACCAGCTGTTTGGGAGAATGTCCCTCAATTTTGACTTGTCTGTTACTCTCATGACTAGACTGGGATTCTTGTTTGGGGAGGAAGAGCACGGAGGTGAAGGGCTACTTGCAACATATCGAATCATGGCATCCTGTCAACGTGACTTCTCATGCTCACCAGGGATCACCTGGCTGAGGTCCTGTTTGTCAGGTTTCCCCACTGTGAAGTCCCTCCTTCTCCCTGGCTCCGGGCGGTCCTCTTGGGAAGGAAGTGACTCCATGCAGCCGTGCGCGTAGGGAGTGGGGAGTTAGGCTCCACCTCCGTGGTTGCCCAGGGTCCCACATCATTTGTTTGGAATTCCTCTGCGTGGGAGATCTGTCTACTCTCCTCCATGTATTTATTTATCCAATCATTATTTATATCAGTACGGACTTGTGGATATTTATTTTATACTTGGGCTTCTAATCTAAATACTACTTTATTTATTTAGTTGCTCAAATTGTTCCCTCTTTGGCCACTGGGAGCTCTTCCATGGTCTCTGGGACCTTTGACACTTTCCATCGCTTTCTTTTTTGAGCACTTCCTTACTCACGGGCACTGCAAGAGGCTTCCAGGCTCATCTTCTATATTTCCTGTGCCAGACCTAAAATCAGTCACTTCCCCAAGGATCCTTGGTTCCTGTAGTTGGAGAACTGAATTCAAAACCAAGATCCAGATACCAGGTGTTAATTACTTTTTTTACAAATCTGATATGATTCAGTGCTGTCAAGGATGTGTTAAGAAAAAAAAAAAAGACAACTGGCACTTTCATCCATTACTGATGAAGGAGCAAATGATACAATTTTTCTGGGAAAGTAAATTTTCAATGTGTATATAGCCTTAAGACTTTTTACACAAATTTTGATATTGTTTTCTCACATTTGACGCTCTATCTTAAGTGCAAAGATTTTCTGCCATATTATGTATGATAGCACAATATTAGAAAAGCCAAAGAACGTGGAAATGATGAAATAAAAGAATAAGAATAAATTATTCGTATATGATGACTAGGGAAATAAATAGATACATACGCATACGGGTCTTGTGGGGGAATGGTTTTCATGTGAACAAGAAACAGTAACATTGTGTGTGTGTGTGTGTGTGTGTGTGTGTATTGAAATATATAATTTGTTTATAAGGAAACATCTTTTAAAATGGAAGGAAAATTTCTAAAATATTAGTAGTGATGGCACCTGAATGACAGGATTATGTCATTTTTATTCTGTTTCTTCGTATTTTTTCTCTTTTTCCAATATTCTTTTAAAAGCTCGTACTTATAAAAAACTGAACATAAAGTGTTTTTATCACCTTAAATAGCTATGTAAAGTGGACGTCTAAGCGATTCCTGTTGGCTGTTTGGGTTTCGTGGACGAGTGGTTTTCATCTTCACCGAGTGACGCCATGGTTTTTTGGCAGTAGGTTCCTCATCAGCAAGAGGGGAGGAGGGCCTTACAGGGAGATGAATGTACTGTCCCCAAATCACACAGCAGATTTTTAGCAATACTTGAACTGCACACAGCAAGGGACTCTGGTGTGAGACTGGACTAAAGGCCAGGCGCCAGAACCCTCTGGATTGATTTGCTCTGTCCCTGTTCTCTTGGCCATGCTAACTCCTGAGAAACACACCTTCCTGCGTCATCGGGAGGACCAGGGAAAAGAGCCGACAAGCCTCAAAGTAGCACGGGGAGCAGAGCATGTTGAGATTACAAAGTCAAGCGAACTTGGCTTTCAGATGTTGGCGAGGCGGGTAATTAATTCACGCGGGACTTAGAGTTCTGGATTTGTTTTTCTCTTAGGCGAATCTGGGTTTGTTTTGGTGGAGAAGTCACTAATAATTTTGTGTTGTCTTCCCCAGCTACAGAGCTAGGTCACGTGACTCAAAGTTTTACCAAAAGCAGCACTTTTATTCTGTAAAGTTGCCAAGGCAACACCAACTGCTTATGGCATCATGTGACGGAGGGGACACAGACTGATTTTAGAAGCCTAAAATTATCACTCAATCTGCTCACCAAAATCCTGAAACAGCCAAGATGGCCCCAAGCCCAAGGAAAAGCTTCATAAATACTGCCCTGTATAAATGATGATGCTGATGAATTATGTATTGTTCTCTGAAGTCTGGTACCACAGCTTCAAATCACATACTAAAAACATACTCAAGACCAACATATGCTGGACATGCAGGACACACCTGCTAATCTGTTACCCATTACAGTTTCCCCAATACCACAAGGGATAAAAATAATTTTTTAGTTTTTGTTAAATGGACTTGAAAAATTAAAACCTATTTTTATTTAAGTTAATTATATCTCAAATAGTTCTCATTCAAGATATGCTGAAGATGAAGAATAAGAATGATACTTTTCGACTGGAATATATAATTACATAGTAAGTGAGAATATATATATATGTATGTATGTATATACACACAGTAATTGTTTCAACATTTTTATGATAATAAACAACAGTACACGGACCCTGATAGGAGTCTAAATTGTAGAGTTTCCCAGAGAGAATGAATTACATGGACAGATTCCAGAGAGGTATAACCTAATTCTAAATTGATCATTTGTCAGGCATTTAGAGGCAGGGAAACTGGTCTCAACCTCTCCTCATCCCCTCTTAGAGAACAGATAAATTAGAACAGAAAGCAAAAACCGGACTCACTGCAAAATGCAATACTTGATCATATCATGTTACCCAAGCTTTACACTTTTTGTTCTCAAACCACTCACTTTGAAATTAGATGGTTGCATTGAAGGGTATGCTTTTGCTGACAAAACGGGTAAGATTATTGTTGAGGGAAAATATACAGAGGATAGATATTTCTTGTAAACAGAAAGACTCCTTGGCTCTTTATATTTAATTTTGCAAAGACGAATAATTGACCACTCACTGTGTGCAGGAGCGTGCTGGGCTCTATGGGGAATGACAAGATGAACACAATATCCTTTCCTCCAAGAATATGAGATAAAGGGACAAATAAGTAGACCAAGATAAAAAGAAGTAAAACTGAAAGCAACAGGACTATTGGATTGCAGGAAAGGCGAAGTTCTCTCTGGCAGGAAGGACCAGGAGGGCTTCATGGAGAAAGTCATATTTGGAACTGAGCTTGCAGGATGAGGAAGACTTTAAATTGAGTGGGGAATAGCATGCCGAGGCAGAGACGCAGGTGGGCGAAAGTGGAGGAAGTAAGTGAGGAGCTCGGGTGGAAAGCAAAGAGGAAAAATACATTCAGGAAGTTGTTGGAAGAGAGTCTAAGGGTAAAACAGAGGTGGGACCAGGTCCTGGAGGAAGCTGAGCATCATTCTGAGGTTCTGGACTTTATTCTGAGAACAAACACAAGTGCTGATGACTTGGGGGTGCAAGACTGACGTGTACACTAAGAAGACTAATTTGGAGACTGTCCACTGAAGGAAGGCAAACCCAGAGGAGTGGGAGTCGTGTTTTGGGGCTCGTAGAAGTCATGTAGGTGGGAGGCACTGGGGATGGGGACTGGGTAAGTGGATGAGGAGGCAGATGGCCTTAAGATGCACATAGGGGGTGCCTGGCGGGACCTGTGGCCCGCTGGGTGCATGGGGGAGGAAGGGGGTGCTCGTAGACAACACCAGTGCGTGTTCTAGGAAGACAAGCAGCTCCCTGACCTCCCTTCCAGCTGGAGTCTGGCTTTGTCTCTTGAGCTTCTTCTCCTTCCCTCCCTTCTATGGAGGGTTGTGTGAGCATGTGTGCCCAGTGTGCATGTCCCTGCGTCTGTCTGATCAGAGCCAGAAGGAGAGAAAGAGACGCAGATGTGGGAAGGCTAGGTCACTGTCAGAGAGTCTAGAAGAGAATCTAGATCATGGCGCCCGAGAGAATCGGGGACGGAAAGTGAATACAAAAGCGGGCGTCCCAACTTTGATCCCTTTAATGCATGACAGAATGAAGAACCGATTCATTTTAAATGATTTTTTCCCTGATGATGTTTAAATCCTGGAGGCCAGACTCCAGAATTGAAACCTAGGGATCACGGCTCCAAGAGGGCTGCACGCATCACGGACCGTGGTTGGTTTGGTTTGGTTCTGAGGATGGCAAGGAAGGAAGAGATTTTCAATTTAATTCATTACTTTTCCTGTTAAAGGTAAAGGCCTAAGTACCAACGTCCAGGAGGCATCATCATCGTGAAGGACTGCCCTGTGATCCGTGACTGTTGTCGAAATGGGCTTGTTCACTCGCCACTAACCGCAGGTGGCTTCAGTAAATACAGTGAATAAGTAAAAATTCAGATCCTCAGTGTAGCTGCAAGAGTAGCTCTTAGAATATTTTAATCTGCTATAAACTGTGCATGTGCATTATAACATCACACCTGCATCTAAGTCCAGATTATGAAGATACACACAGTACTTTGTAAGTCATCTTATCAAACAATTAAATTAGATTTTTGGTGCCCAATTTAACCAAACTTCTGAGTGATCATTTAAACTGTATGAATGTGAGGTTTGATAGGTGTGTGTCATTTTAAAGGTAATTCAATTTCACTTTGGAGAATTTTTAAAAATATGGAAAGGTAGAAAAAAGCTATCTTTTGCCCAACCCCCAAGTAACGACTGTTTCCATGTTGATATAGTTTTTTTAATGTTTTCTTCTCCACATAGATTTCCTGGTTGTTTTATATAGCCCAAATTATAGTTTATGTGTAAATTTGTATCACTTAATACGAGTATTTCCAGGTCATTATAAAATCTCCATAATTATTATTTTCACAGGTAAATAACATTCCATCAGATCAGTATGCCATGATTATTTAATTATTCCTCTATCATTGAAACTTCAGGTACCTGATACTTTTGCTAATAGAGGAACATCTCGTTGTATATTTTTTTCCTGCTTAGGTTTTTCCCTTGAAATGTGTTCTCAGAAGCAGGATTGCTCATTTAAGCGTAACTGTATTTTAATCAGAATAGCCTCACCCGATGTATAAATGCAGCGTCTCCCATTTCTCACAGGGAGAAGAACAAACAGTCGTGGCATTTCACGTGGCAAGCTTGCAAAGAGAGCATGCTTTTCTCTTTTTCTGGTTTTCTGTCAGGCACACAGGGTCAAAAAGCAGGAAGGGTAAACTAAGGCTGGTGTCAGATGAACTGTCCCACTGGAGAGGTGATTAGACACTACAGAAAAGTATGTGAAGCCCACTTACTTGTTCCCCGTCTTTGGGCCCTGACTCTGGGTCTCTGGTCCCTCCACCCAGGTGTGATGGACACTTGCTAACACCTGTCTGAAACGCGGCGTCAGCCTCCCCTGTCTGGGGCTCTGGGTCCTGCCCCTCAGAGCCCCAGAATCATGGAGAAAAGCCATAGCGCCTAGACTCTGATCTAATGACAACATCACTATGGGTCTCTCCCCGACAAAACACATTCTACAGTTCACTTAAACAAAGTCGGTTCTCTTGGTTGAAGATTTTCTCAGGTCTTGGTGGTGCTCTCTTACTCTGTGAACTCCCAAATGGGAAATAAAGTACATAGCATTTTCCAAACTTAGTTGCCTACAAAAGCCTTTTTCCAAGGACTTCTTTTTTTTAAATTTTATTTTATTATGTTATGTTAATCACCATACATTACATCATTAGTTTTTGATGTAGTGTTCCATGATTCATTGTTTGTGTGTAACACCCAGTGCTCCATTCAGTATGTGCCCTAAGATGTGGTGTGTATATACACACACACACACACACACACATATATATATACACACACAATGGAATATCATGCAGCCATCAAAAAAACCCCACAAAATCTTGCCATTCGCAATGACGTGGATGGAACTGGAGGGTATTATGCTGAATGAAATAAGTCAATCAGAGAAAGACATGTATCATATGACCTCACTGATATGAGGAATTCTTAATCTCAGGAAACAAACTGAGGGTTGCTGGAGTGGTGGGGGGTGGGAGGGATGGGGTGGCTGGGTGATAGACATTGGGGAGGGTATGTGCTATGGTGAGCGCTGTGAATTGTGCAAGACTGTTGAATCACAGATCTGTACTTCTGAAACAAATAATGCAATATATGTTAAGAAAAATAAAAAAGAAGATAGCCAGAGGGGAAGAATGAAGGGGGGGAAACTGGAGGGGGAGACTAACCGTGAGAGACGATGGACTCTGAAAAACAAACTGAGGGTTGCTGGAGTGGTGGGGGGTGGGAGGGATGGGGTGGCTGGGTGATAGACATTGGGGAGGGTATGTGCTATGGTGAGCGCTGTGAATTCCAAGGACTTCTTAAAGGTCTACTGATGGATGGTAAAAATGTTAGGAAACAATACTATGAAATGTGCCTCACATTACTGCTTCCTCCCTCCGTACCCAACCTCCTCCACCCAGACATTCCTCTGAAATGTGGGACGTCACCCTCCAGCAAAGCACGGTGTTAGCACTTTTGAAAATAAGTGAGCAGGTGGTCACTGCTCCCCGCATTTTATATCCCTTGTGTAAATACAAATTAACCAATTTCTTGTCTTCAAACCACTTTTCTAACAGTGTCTTTGTTCAATAATTTGTGCTCTAGAAAACATATATGTACTTAGGAAGATTATACGGCGTGCACCATGAGCAGCGTATCTTTACATTGAGCTGGCTGAACTCACCTCGAGATCATCAACCATTCATTATGGGGCGGGGGGGGGTGGGGGGTGTGGCGAGTAAAGAAAGGAAACCACATGTTAAACATCCCTGGACGCAAAACTCCAGAATAATCTGGGTTTAGGCTAAAATATAGACTTCAGGGATTGGGATGAAAATGAGAACCTGAGGACATACAGCAGTTTTAATACCTTATTTAGTAGGTTAGTATTCAGAAGCTAGGTTGTACACCGCCTTAGCAGGCAGTAAACATATTTCTTCTTTGGGAAACCGGTCATAATTGCCCAACATGGATAAAATAAAAGTGTTCGCTGAGCATCTCTCTTAGACTTTCTGCTTAATTAAAGAACATATTATATTCAAATATTTCTGAGACACTACAAATACCATCTTGTGTAAGATGTAAACTTTCCTGGTTACACATCATGGAAATGAACTTTTGACTCAGATCATCCCCAGCTATGGCCAATGTGTTTAGGGTAAATCTTCCTTTACAGAAAGAGCCATAATTTTGAGCTGAAATTATGTATAGAAGTCGTCACTCCAACTTGCCCAGTTTTGCTGGAAACTCTACATGAAATATGAGGCTGCGGACTAGGAGCTAGAGCTTTGCCTCTTCTGCCGGCACGACACCCACAACAAGGCAGCCGTAGACAATGGCCTCAGACACCAGCTTTCCAGGGTCTGGATGGAGCCAAGATGTGTGTGCATGCCTAGTACCAAGTGGAGTCCAGCCTCCTCCCAAAATTGGAACCCTCTGTATACAAAACACACTGGCTTCCAGGAACTAATTGATAGAAAGCTTAAGCATTCAGTGAAATAATACAAACAACTATAGCTTGAAAAGTAGGGTAGCCAAAGCTCCAGACTATAGATCATAATGTATTCAAATGAGTCAACCCAGAGCTCCAGCTCTTGGACTCTAGAGAATGAGACAGGTTTCTATATGCTAGGACGTCACTGCTGACAAGTAAAGAAACAGAAGGAGTGTGAATGACCTGCAAAACACAGCCCAAGAGGACTTGGATCCAGGGAGGACTTCCCAGGAATCCAGGCCTTCCTAGGAGACAGTCTGCTTCTCTCTCTCTCTTTTCAGAGCCATCTTAACCACAAGTCCTCTGGCTAACTACCTCACCCCGCTGCTCCGTCCTTAACATCAGCTACATTCTGAGTGCAACCACGGTTGGCTTTTGACCACCATGGATTCTAGCCAGGGGGTTCCTGAAGACACCAGGGGTTGTCAGAGACAAGCTTTCCCACTCTCTGACCATAAATTGATGGTTTCACTACTCTCACTGAGCTGCCCAGGCTCAGAACCTAGGAGTCGATTCCAGAATTCCCATGTCCCTCCTCCCCAAATATAATTACTCATCCAACTTTGAAACTCTCTGTACTGTCCTCCATTCCCTCCAACACACACCACTTATTACACTCCTGAGTTTTCTTGAAAATGTGTCTTGTCACACTAGACCCTGAGATTCATGAGGGTCAGGGCTACATCTACTTCCTATTCCTAACTCTGTCCCCGGTTATCGTGCCTGGCTCACAGTCGATGCCTGGGCATGTTTGGTGGAGGGAATATGACCCAGCCAGTTGCTCTGTTCCATGTGTTTCTTCCCTTGCTTTATATCCTTGCCAACGCCATCATCTTTCAACTAAGACTCAATAATACAATGATTAAATTTTGGATAGTGAATGCTGTGAAGAAAATAATGTGTAATAAGAAGACTGAGGCAGGCCATGATATCACAGACAAAACAAAGATGTCTCTGAGCAGAGGTACAAATGATGAGGAGAGAACTATGTGACTGCCTGGGAGGCAGGGGAAACATTCCAGAGGGAAACAAAAGTGAAGGTAAAGGCCCTGAGTTAGGAATAATGGCATCCTGCTTGAGGGAGAGCGAGAGGACCAACACAGCTAGAGCACCATTAACCTGGAGAAGAAAAGCTGGAGATGAGGTTGAAGAAGTAGCAGGGACTAGATCATGCCCTAGGTACGTCAAGAAATGTGGATCTTATTCACGTGCAATGGGAAACCATAGCATGGATTTAACTAAGGCATTTAAGTCACCTAAGTTAAGTCATTTAAGTCAAAAAATCATGCTGAATGCTGTGTGCAGAGTGGGTTGAAGGGGACAAGAACAGACAAAAGAGACCTGTGCAAGCATTTACGCAGAAATGTAGGAAAGAGATGGTTGCGGATTGTTCTTGGGGAGAAGTTGAGGGAATAAGTAGTGGTTAGATACCATATATATTTCAAAGACAGAACCAAAAGAATGTGCTACTGGGGTGCCTGGGTGGCTCAGTCAGTTAAGTGTCTGCCTTCGGCTCAGGTCATGATCCCAGGGTCCCGGGATCGAGCCCCACATCGGGCTCCCTGCTCCGCGGGAAGCCTGCTTCTCCCTCTCCCACTGCCCCTGCTTGTGTTCCCTCTCTCGCTGTCTTTCTCTCTGTCCAATAAATAAATAAAATCTTAAAAAAAAAAAAAAGAATGTGCTGGTAGATTGGTTGTGGCTGATGAGGAAATCTGAGGAGCCAGGGAGGCACCTGGGCCCTGGATCTTGGGTGAATGGTGAGCTGGGGGAGGAGCAAGTTTGCACGGTGGAGACAGAAGTCACAGGAAGAGAATTTGTTGGGGTTAAAGTGAAAATATCACGTGAGCAATTGGTATGCAGCTAGAGCTTAAACAAGAGGACTGGGATGGGAACATCAGTTTGGGAGTCAATCGTATGTAGAATGTATCCAGATCTGTAGGATGGGTGAGTTCAATGAGCCATGTGTTTTACTGTCATGAGCTTCCCTTTGGCCAGGAGCCATGCAAGTGCATAATGCCCTAATGAGATTGTCTCAACACCTTCAAACATTTGACTTTTACATCTACCTCATGACCCTTAAGGGAATCATTAAACTTTAAGGACTACGTAGAGAAAACAGGGGGAGAAGTGAAAGGCAGAAGAAGTTCAGGAACTCACTTGACCCCCAGGGAGGCAACACCAGAACACACCGTCTACACCAAGAAATGGTAACAAAAGTCAGGGAAACTCTCCAGCAAGTGTGACTCCAAGTTGTTTCAGCAGCAGCAACAAGAGCAATGAACAAAGGCTGGAGATGTGGAGCCAGAGGTGAGTCAAGCACATCCCCCCAGAGCCTCTGCCTCTACCAATCTCTTAGTCTAGGGATAGCTGGTCTCCAGAGACCTCCTCCATTCAGACCCTTGGGGACATTTATCAGCAGAATGGTTTTCTTCAAGCACAGCCAGCCCTGGGAGGCCCCAGTACAAGAACTCCAACGAGGGTGCTGGCAAGCTCAGCTCCAGGTTTGGCCATGCCCTTCCCCCCAAAGGGCACGCTTCTTTATCTGCAGACCCCTTTGGGTGACCTCTATGTCTGTACCTACCGCTCCCTACCGTGAGACTTCAATCCCAAGTTAGGGCTGACCAACTGGATGAGAACCATCATAGCATGGGGACTTTTCTGAATTCACAGAAGAGTCAACCCACTGAAATGTCCTGCTGATCCCTAAGGGGAACCATGAAAAACTGAAGAAAACAGTTTGTTTGTGTAATTCATTCACATTGCTGCCCCAAATTATAAGTTATTCTTTTTTTTTTTTTTTTCGCTGTAGATCAGTGTTTCTCAGTCTTTAACATCAGAATCGTCTGAAGGGCTTGTTAGAACAAGGACTGAGCCCCACCTCCAGAGTCTCTGGTCTGCTAGGTGTGAATCGAGACCCAAGAATTTGCATTCCTAACAAGTCCCCAGGTGATGCTGTTGTTGCTGACGTGTGGTCCGTGTTTTGAGAACCACTACCGTGGAATATTCCATTGTGCAACCATCCCGCAATTTATTTACACTTTCTACTGCCTGTGGACATCTGGGTTGTTTTCACTTCGGGGCCACTATAAATAATGATTCTGTGAATCTTCTTGTCCACCACATTTGTTCACATATGTAACGCGTTTCTGTTGGGTCCCTAGGAATTGCTGGGTCATACCACATGTGTGTGTTCAGCGTTAGGAGATACTGCCAAGTTTTCCAAAGTAGTTGTAACTAATTTACACTCTCAGGAGCAATAAATATTTGCGAGTTCTTGTAATGCACAGCATTCCCACCAACATTTAGGCTTGCGAAGCTTTTAAGTCTCTGCCAATCTGTTGACTGTGTATGTGGTTTTCATTGTGGTTTTAATTTTCCTTTCCCTGATGACTAATGAGGTGGAGGCCTTTTAATATGTTTATTGGGCATTAGGTTTTCTTTTTAGATGAAGTGCCTCATCAAGATTTTGCCCGTTTTTCTAATTGATTTGAATGAGTTCTTTATACATTTTAGATACTAGCTCTTTGTCACATGTGTTGCAAACATTTTCTTCCATTGTGCAGCTTGTCTTTAATCTTGATGGTGCCTTCTTGTGAATAGCATCTCTTGATTTTCATGGCGTCTGTTTTATGGAGTCTCAAACTATCTGCGGTGAAAGACCCCCCCTCCCAATCAACGGGGGACTGATACTTTTAGAAATTACAACATGATGATTCCATAAACATATAATTTTTTAAAAGCACTCGAAAAACTTTAAGCATTTTTATGATCAAGAAATGTGTTCAGGAGACCCTCCCCTCATCCCTAAGCCTCACCCAATCTTCTGAGGATTTTGTATGCAAGAATGAAGCGAGACTTGGGAATCAGAGTTTTGTACTTATCAATTGACCCTTAAACAGAACACCATCCAAGTGCCAAGCTTTTTATCATTCAGTAGAAGTCACAATAGACATCTTAGCCTACTTGCTCCCAAATATTCCTGCACCCATTCTTTTTTTTTTTTTTAAGATTTTATTTATTTATTTGACAGAGAGAAAGAGCTAGCACACACAAGTAGGGGGAGCGGCAGGTAAAGGGAGAAACGGGCTCCCTGCTCATGACCTGGCCAGAAGGCAGAGGCTTCACAACTAAGCCACCCAGGCACCGCCTCCCCACCCCCCCACCCCCGCACCCCTGCACCCATTCTTGACCTTCACTGTATTTCTGTCCTCATTCATGAGCCTCCAGTCTCCTTGAAGCACAGAGATGGTTAAAGTCCTGGATGTGATTAAGTCATCTGTACACATGATATATAGTGATAAAAAAATTATTATGGTTTTAAAATCATGTCCCCCCAAAATTTTTAATTAAAAATAAATTTAAAAAATTAAAATAATTATGGTTTTAAAATCATGCCCCCCAAAATTCAAAAAAAATAATAAATTTAAAAAATGAAAATAAAATAAAATCATGTCCAATGTCCCCAGAAATTTTTTTAAATCAGAGTCCTAATGTCAAGTAGACTAGCTGGGTGGCATGCTCATAATATAGTTTGATTGTAGCAAAACATTTAAAAGCTTTCCTATAGGATATAATGATAGATAAAATGGTACAGTGAGAACAGGAAGATTACACCATTAAGTCCTAGAAAAGGGAATGTTTGAGCAATATTATTATATAAAAGAAATTAAAAGGTAAAGACTGATTTAATTGATATGATCCTTATTTTCTTCTCTGTGAAGAAGACTTTTTTTTTTAAAGATTTTATTTATTTATTTGACAGAGAGCGAGAGAGGGAACACAAACAGGGAGAGTGGGAGAGGGAGAAGCAGGCTTCCCGCGGAGCAGGGAGCCCGATGCGGGGCTCGATCCCAGGACCCTGGGATCATGACCTGAGCCAAAGGCAGACGCTTAAGGACTGTGCCACCCAGGCGCCCCTCTGTGAAGAAGACTGAAAAAATAATTATGTGGTTCCCGCCTGTCACTGTTTCTGTGCCTATCCATCTCGGATTGTGAGCCACTTAAGAGCAGGAGTTAGATCTCCTTGTTCACCTCTGCAGTGGGTTTTTTTGTAGATAATCTTTAACAGATTTAAAAAGTTTCCTTTCATTCCTAATTTGTTAAAAGTTTACCGTAAATGAATGCTTGTGTACATGTTTTTCCTACACCTCTTGAAATGATCGTGTGGTTTTCTGCTTGAATCAGGAACCATGGCCGCATGTTCCAATAGACTTTCTCTTCTGAGGCTCTTGAGGTGCATCCGGTTTGTCATGATGTAGCATCACGTCTACACATAGCTGGATTCCGCTTGCTAATGCTTTGTTCGTCAGTTCACGAGCAAAACTGGCCAGAAGTTTTCTTCTCTCGTACTGTCCTTGTCCTGTTTCGATATCAGTGTTACACTTGCTTCATTAAACAAGTGGGAGGAAATTCCTTTTTTTTTTTCTATTTTATGGAGTATTTTATGTGAGTCTAAAACTGTATATCCCTCCAATTTTAGGATATGTGCTGCTAAAGCGAGCACTAAAACTGTATATCCCTGAATTATTTATTAGAACCTGCCTCTAAAGACTCTAGACTCAAGGGCGCCTGGGTGGTCCAGTCAGTTAGGTGTCTGCCTTCGGCTCAGGTCATGATCCCAGGGTCCTGGGATGGAGCCCCACATCAGGCTCCCTGCTCGGTGGGCTGCTCCTCCCTCTCCTTCTGCCGCTTCACCCCACTTATGCTCTCTCTCACTCTTTCAAATAAATTAAAAAAAAAAAAAAAACCTGTTTAAAAAAAAAAGACTCTAGACTCCGGTATTTCTTTTTAGGAAAACTTTAACTACAAATTACTTTCTTTAATGATTACAGTGAAAACCGTGCCTTCTGTTTTTCTTGAGTCAACTTGGATAAGTTATATTTTTCTAGGAATCTGTCCATTGATACCTAAGTTCTAAAAACATGGGGCACAGGGCGCCTGGGTGGCTCAGTCGTTAAGTGTCTGCCTTTGGCTCAGGTCATGATCCCAGGGTCCTGGGATCGGGACCCGCATCAGGCTCCCTGCTCGGCGGAGAGCCTGCTTCTGCCTCTCCCACTCCCCCTGCTTGTGTTCCCTCTCTCGCTGTGTCTCTCTCTGCCAAATAAATAAATTAATTAATCTTTAAAAAAATAAATTAATTAAAAAATGGGGCACAAAGTTATCCGTAATAGTGTCTCATTACGTGTTAATATCTGCAGCGTGTACAACTCTGTTCCTTTCTCTCTCTGGTATGCTTTATTTGAGCTTTCTTATTTTCTTGATAAATACTGCCAAGGCTTTATCCATATTATTAATCTTTTCAAACAATGAACTCTGCCTTTGTTTACTCTCTTTATTGTCCCCCTTCCTCTTCTATTTAAATAATTTTTATCCTACCGTTAACATTTTCTTTCAGGGGGGTTATTTTGTTTTTATTTTTTTAATTTACTTAGAATCACTCAAGTCATTACTTAGGCCTTTCTTCTGTTCTTGCAGACATAATTAAGGCTTTACGTTTCCCTCTACCAAATTTAGCTGCAAGTCAAGTTCACTTATTCTGCCTTTTTGTTCTTGGCCAACCCCAAATACATTCGATTTTCCATTATGATTTCCTCTTTGACCTCTGAATTCCTTAGAAGTGTTTTGAATTTCCAAATGGATGACATTTTTTAGTGCTTTTTCGATACTGATTTTTGAATTTAATTTTTGTTAACGTCCAAGAATGCGAGCTTATGGTGCCCATCCTTAAAAATGTGCTGGCTCTTATACGCAACCAATGAATCGTTGAACACTACATCAGAAACAAATGATGTACTATATGTTGGCTAACTGAACATAATAATAAAAAATAAATAAATAAATTTTTAAAAAATGTGCTGGCTTTTATGATCTAGTATCACATTGTCCAATACGTAACGACTAGCCACAATGGCTATTTAAATATAAATCCATTACAATTGAATAAAATTTAAAATCCGGTTTCTTTATTGCACTGGCCGTATTTCTGTTGCTCAGTGGCCACCACACCAGACTGCAAATACGGAACACTTCCATCACTGCATGAAGTTGTGTTGGATGGCTCTGGCATGGTGTGGGCTCAGTTCTTCTAAAGAGGCCGTGTGTGCTTGAGAAGAGTGTGACTGGTGCAGTTGTGGGATACAGGTTCTGCCACACACAAATCCGATCGTGTTGTACCGACTACTGGAGAAGTGTGCTAAAATCTCCCACGATGGTGGCGAGTTTGTTTACTGCTCCATGAAGTTCTGTCAAGTTTCATTTTACATACTTTGAGGTTATATCATTACAGGCGTGCAAGATCAGAATTGTGACATCTTCCTTGTGACTTGCATGATTTAATTTTCAGGTGTTGATCTTCTGTGTCTCCAGTGACATTTTTTACCTGAATATCTATTTGGTCTGATATGGTTACACCTGGATATGGTTTGTCTAATAGAGCTGTCCCTTTATATGGTTCATGTTTACCTGGGGTATCTTCTCCCATTCCTTTACTTTTCAACTGTGTATTTTACTTTCACTGTGTCTTTTAAGCAAATAATGACTGATCTGTTCTTTAAGTCCCGGGTGACAATATTTATCTTATAACTGGATGGTTTATGTCATTAACATATATTGAAATTAATGATAGATTAGATTTATTTCTACCATTTTATTTTGTGTGCTTTATACTTTTCTTGCCCTTTCACTTTCTTTGATTTATGTATTATTATTTTTCCTTTCTTGCTGTGTTGTAGAATAGTCAAGTTGCTTTCTTCTTTACTATGTTGAAGGTTTTGCACTCAGTGCCTACCTTGTGGTGCTTTCTCTAGAACTTGTAACATCCACACGTACCTTAGTAAAATCTTATGTTAATCAGTATCCCACCTCTTGAAGAGATTATATTTTTACTCTGATTAATCCCATCCTGACCAATGCAGTTTATGTCCAGTACTTTGGGTTTCACCTTGTCTTTATTTAAATCAGGTGTTATTTTAGTTAAATGGTTAATGATTGTTTTGCCCTGATCATTCTTAATTCCTACATTTTCTTGTCTTTGGGCTTCCGAAGAGTTCTACTTTCTTGTTAATTTAGCATTTGAAGGGTTTTTATATACATGTGTGAGCTGACAGGAGTCACTCATTTAATGAAGATCTTTTTTATTAAAGCCTAGGGGCTCATGATTTGGGGAGCCTTCCTTGTAGCTTGAAAGAGACATTTCAACCCAAGAGAATATTTATGGAGACTGTGAATGAGCACAGTTCAAGAAGTTTTAGAGACACCCCTGGAAAATTCATCACAAACATGTGCACAGCCCTCCAAGTGTGAGTAAGACTTGTCACCTGCATTACTTCCTGAGGAAAGTATAATGATAACCTGCAGTATTCAGATGAAGAAAATGTGTCTTAGATTACGGATGATCCCCAAAGCTTGAGAGAAAGATCTGGAACATGAATCCAGATCTTCTGGCTGTGAACCCTTCGGGCTGTGCTCCACCCCTCCACTCGCTTGTCCATCATAGATTGTTGAGACCAGAGTTGGAGATCCTCCAGCGGTCGTGTCCGTTTAATGTTGACAGCAAAGAGGGGAGATCTCTGCCATGGGGAGTGAGGGATGGATGAGTAGAAACTGAAGAGAGAATAACACGTTGGAGTTTGTTTTGTTTTGTTCAAAACACTGTGATTATTCTCCTAATGTCCAATCGTAAGTGCTTGCTCTCGCTTGATTGCTGTCCAAATCTCCAGATGTCTTGTAAGACAGATGCTCCAGCATGTCAAACATTTGGCCCCTTTAAGATGACAACGTATGGTTCCTGAAACACTCAATTACCAAAAATAATTGTGCTGTACTTAATAAATCCTCAGTGATGCAGCAAGCATGTGGGCAAGGCAGTATGGTAGATGTCATACAGCAAGAATAATGACAACAGATGTGCTACTACCGAGTCCTCTCTGGGACAGCCACTCCCGTTTCCTACTCCCTGTTTCAAGATTAAAAAGTGGAGCTCATTAATGAACGGTCTGGCCTTACAAGAAAAAATATACATTCTATGATCTCGCCAAGTGCCCCTGCCAGAGTCCCCAAGACAACCCCTGTCCACCCTTGGAATTCCAGGCTCTTCTGTATACTTTAGTCATCATGGACTCTTCGGAAGGCTTCACTTTCCCTCCAGCTCTCTCCTGCCATGTCAAGAGTCTTTAACTCTCATTTTAAAAATGGCATCAGATTGACAAATGTTTAATTCTAGAACCCCTTTCTATCCCTCATCCGTGTAACTGTGTGACTCTCCTGCATCACCTTACATCTCATCCAAAAGAAGGAAGTCACTGACCCTGGTGACTTCCTCAGGGCTGCCCAGAGCCTCTGGCTTTATGCTACAGCAGAGGCCCGAGCTTCTTCTGTCTGCCCTGTAAGCCAACTCAGCCCCAAAGACCACACATTCCTGAGACCCAAGTAGTCTCCCATCCCTTGCTTCTTCCAGTTTCAGGGCTTTCCTGCTTTGACCACTGCTAGAACCTCATCTTCTAGGTTCAAATCTCAGAGGCAGTCAGGCAGCCCTAAGAGAGCCACTGAAGAGAATTCAACCATGTGCCATGTCTGTGTCTACCATGAGCTTCCAGCAAAGACTCCCCCATCCAGGGAGCTATCCCCTCCTAGAGCCCGCATTGCCATGGTGGTTCCCAGGTCTAGAAAGACTGAGTGAGCAAGGAGAGATATCCTGATCCAGCTTCTCCATGAGCAAGTAACAGGTGTGGTTTCCTCTGCTCTGACCCATCATAGTCTTTTTTTTTTTTTTTAATCCTCAGCAAACTGGATTCAGTTTTGGGTCTCCAACCTCTGGGTTCCTCTGCCTTAGACACTATGGACAACCATTAATACAAGTGGAAACGACTGGTGATCACCATCTCATGTTTCTCTGTGTGACACCCATGCAGCATTCCCAAGAAAAAGGTGTTCGAATCCTATAAAACTGGAAGTGGTCTCTGAAACACAGAATGATGTTTAACAGGCTTGGCAAAAATCTCACAATGAGGTCTTCCAGAATCGAACTCTGAGTCTCCCCGACTCAACTCTTCTCTCTTCTTTTACTCACTAGAGCCAGAGGCAGCTTGAAGCTGCAGAGTACTGAGTGTGGGAGCCCCCGCTGGGACTGAGGCATAGTTGGGAAAAAGACAAAGTAGAAAAGAAAGCACTAGCCACAGAGAATTTGCTCATAGATGGGGGGGTGCTTGATCCCCCTGCATATTGCTCATCAGCCTTCATCTTTAACTCTGCCCCACTCTCTTTGAGTACCTCATCTCCAGTTCCATTAAGAAAACTGCCTCCTGCCACCCAACCACCAATCACATTATTTCCTCACCCATCACTCATCCTTACTGCATTTCATTCTTCCAGATCATGACTATTCTCCACGCTGGTGCCTTTGAGATCACCCCCTCCACCTCCTTGGAAACGGTCTTCATCAGTCTTTACCTCCCTGCCCTATATCTGAAATCTCTCTCTCCCAGCACTTTCCCTTCGGTAAATAAGCATGCTTGTCTCCCCCATTCTTTTTCAAAATCCCTACCTTAACCCTGTGTGGTAGACAGAATAATGCCCCCTCTGCCCCGAACACGTCCATATTCTAATCCCAGGAACCCATGAACATGTTATGTTACGTGGCAAAAGAGACTTTGCAGGCGTGATTAAGTGAAGTATCTCGAGATAGGGAATTCATCTGGATTATCTGGGTGGGCCCAGAGTAAATCATAAGGGTCCTTATAAGAGGAATGCAGAAGGATCAGAGCAAGAGAAAGAGATATGACAATAAAACACAGGTCAGAGGGATGCCATTGGTGGAAGGGGAGCATGAGCCCAGGAATACAAACAATCTCTACCAGGTTAGGGGCAAGGAAGAGATTCTCTAGAATCTTCAAAAGGAGTGAAGTCCTGCCAACAGCTTGATTTTAGCCTATGAGAACTATTTTCCAATTTCTAACCTCCACAACTATAAGATAATAATTTTTTGGTTGTTTTCAGTCACTAAGTTTCTGCAATTTGCTACAGCAGCAATGGGAAGCTTATACACCCTGCATCCTCCTTTAGCTAACCTTCAAGACGTTCTTCTCTCTCATCCAAACTGGCTCCCCTTCTTTTCCCATTAACCCCTCAAATCACTGTAATCTCTTCTCAGAGAGAAACACCGGAGGTATTTTCCCACCAATTCCCATTCTGGAACATTCCCGTATCTAGAACATAGTCTCTTTGTCTCCGTCTCAGAGCACTGGCTCTAACTCAAGAAGATAATCCTTAAGATCTTCTGTAAAACAAAACCTGTTGCCTCAGACCCTGGTTGCCTTGAACATTGTTTGTTCATGCATAAGAAATTCTCCACTACTTTAGTGGGTCTTCTCTTCTCTGTGGTTGAAAATATTTTCCGTCTGTGTGGATTTCTTGGAAGAAAGGGTAACACGGAAACACCTAATTAAGGGTATTTTACTCATTGTTTGTATCCCTTCAAATTCCCCCATGCCCTCTGTGAGCTCTGGCCCCTCACCCTGGTCCCGCCACTCCACCACACCTTCCCCCCAGACAAGACTGCCTTTCTGGAGCCCTCCTCTAGCTGGTCTCCCATTGCCCGTTGGGATCCTGCCCCTCTCCAAACTCACAGCATGGCTCCCTTCATCCTCCTGAGGACTTCAACCAGCAGGTGAGGTCTTGGCTCCCCTCCCTTCTTCAGACCTGTCCTGGTGTCTAAGGTCAGCTGTTCTGTCTTTCCCCTGTGCACCTGCTCCCGGGCCCCACACCATCAGTGCCATCTGCATGGGTGAGGAAGACGGTACACTGAAATGTCTTTAATGTCACTGAATGGAAACTACTATCAAGAAGACCCAAATCCACTCTCTACTGTCTGCTCTGTGGATGGAAGGGTCTGGGTGAGTTTTCCCTAGGCAGGTCCCTCTGTTGAGGAGAGCTGGCTACCTCATGTCTCTGCCTTGGCAAAGTTGTCCCGTTTGGCCTACTTTCTTCTTGCACACATCTCTTGTGGCATCTAGTTTTCTCAGCTTGGCTGATGTGTGAAGCTACCACATCTCAGACTTTTTTCTGTTTGAACTCCCAAGTTCTGAGACAAAGTGTCTTGACTCCAGCTCTTCCTTGAAGGAGACTCGGCCGCTGAAACTGTCCTACACCCCACACCAGCATCCTCCAGGATGGCCTTCGTGTGTGAAACACACAGCAGCTGGCCACCCGGCAGAAGCCCCGGGGTCTCTGCCTGGGCCTCTCTTCCTTTTCCTTCCTTATGGACAAGCTCACATATTTCAGCCACTACCTCCTCCTCAAAAGGCCTGATGCGATTGACAAAGAACCGCAACCAACAAACAAGAGCAAGCTTTCGAGGATAAAATTCTGACTGCCAAAATGTGTTTTTAAATTCTTAGTGGAAGGGTGGGAAGATAAAAGTGGGAAACCCTCCTAGACAGATGCATCAAGTCTAGAAGGTCAAAAAATCGACATATAAATTTCAGAAAGATGTACTGGCACAGGGAGAATCCTATTCAAAATTGAAAGAAAACTTCTGCAGCTAAAGAGAACACTGACCTTCAGATTAAAAGACACCCTCGAAGAGCTGGATGCTGGAGAAAGGATTCAAACCCAGACACATCCCCGTGAGGTTTCAGAACCTCAGAATGAAGCAGACGGTCCTTAAACTCCCAGACGCTAGAGAAGGAAAAGCAGGTCACTTAAAAAGAAACAAAAATTGAACAGGATCGTCCTCAGTGATCCTGGATGACCTATGACAACAGAACACCCTGTTCTCTGGATGAAACAGTGCCTTCCAGAAGCTCAAGTAACTGAGGGGTCAGAAGAAATGAGATTCAGGAAACAGTCGCTGCAACCCAGCAGAGCAAGGAGGCGCTATCCCCTGTGACACTAAGGCACCAGACCTGGAAGGCAGCCGTTGCCGAGGCCAACAGGCTGGCTGAAACTCAGCAACATAATCAAGTCAGGGGTCTCACATCCAGCCCCAGAGTAGCGATTGCTCGCATAGGACAGAGAGGCACCAAAGATGGTGGTGGTAGAGAAACGCCGTCCCCGCTCCCAGGGGTCACAGTCTAGGCCAAAGGAAACAAGCTAGGGTGGGCCCCAGCCTCCCATCCAGATACATAGTGTAACCGTCCCCTGGCTCCATGACAGAGCTGCAGCTCCTTGGCAGCGTGGTGAAGCCACATGTGACTCAGTTGCGCCACGACTGGGAGTCCAGTAGGAAAAGGGGATTCGAGGAACGACACTCCCATTCCACCCCATGGCCCATCCTTCTGCTTTCCAAACCAGCTTGCTTGCTTGCGTCCTCCAGCACCCCTGCCCCCCTGAAGGGCAGCCACAGGCAAGAGATCAGTGCCACCACTTTGGTCTGGGCCCCTCTGGACTGGGCTGGGCTGGGCAGAATTTCCCCCAGAGCCTGGCCTGTGGGCGGCCTCTTGACTGAGGCAGACGCTCCCCTATTTGCTATCCTTTTTGATTTCTGATCAAAACAGAATGGAGGTGTGGCAAAATGGAGAAAGTAACTCGATATGTGTATATGATAAAACTGCCATTTTACCCCAAGTTAGAAGGAGCTGAGAGATTGAACAGAGAAAGAAAGAAAACTGGAAGTTAATTGCTACTTGACAACAGAATAAGGAACTGAGAGAATGCCTTGCATTCTTGATTATCAGTCCTCCCTGAATTACAAAATAAACAGGATAAAACCGTATTTTCTCTATGCGGACTGAAGTGTGGCATTAAGAGGCTCTGGTAATTAAATTTAATTGGAGCCAGATTTATAAAACAGACTGTGGGCTGTTGGGGGCGAGGCCTGGGCACCATCCGCCTTCCTCTGTGCGTAAATGCTGGCTATTGTACTCGACACCGTGATATAGTATACGCAACAGAATTTAGAAATAATTGCCTCATAGAAGGATCAAAATGGGGTCTTCTACTGATAATTATAAGATTTTTGTAAGTAAATCACGGCCGGATGGACTTCTTTGTAAGGGACAGCATTCCACAGCAGGTTTGATATTTAAATGCTAGGGATAGTATTTTTGTTAGGACTCTTAGAAAATTAGGCATAAAAAGCTGTTTCCCCTCGCCAACCCAGCCCAAGGCCAGCACTCTGGATCCGTGCAAAGTCAAACTGCTTCTCTCTAAACGCATCCCCTGCCGGCTTTCAGACAGACCTCCCTCCAGGCAGACAGACGGCACTGTGTGGGAGAAGCTGGAGGCTGGTCCCATGGTCAAAAACAGCACTTTTGGAGCAGGGGGTGCCTTTCTGAGACGGCAGCAGGGAGCACGGACCAGAAGTAAAGACGGGGACAAGTTCCTGGTGACAGCGTAAGTGCCAAGACCGTGTGGGAACAAAGGAGAAGGCAGTGGGGTCGAGGTGGCAGCTTGGGGAAGGAGAAAGGGAAGTAAGAGCAAAGGGAAAAGCAAGCACGTGGAGAGAAGCGTGCGAGGAGTGAAGCCGGCCAAGGCAATGGGGCCGCCAGTTACCCTTCACGCCCTGGTCAGAGCATGGGGAAAGATGGAGGAGCTGGTGTGCGGGGAGCGGAATGGACACTCAGCTCCCTGTTTCCAGCCCCAAGTATTCCTTGACACAGGGATGATGTCATATCCATTTTCACCCACATAGCGTCACTGTCAACATCCTGGACAGAACACAGTAAGACGGATCATTCCAGAACTAGCATTTAACTGAGCAGTTACTATGGGCCACGCCCTCTGCCCATGTTCTTATTTCATTGAGTCCTCATCAGTAGTTTGTGAGAAACAGATTGTTTGCCCTCCTGTTATGAATGGGAAAAATAAATCTGAGGGCGATGAAATCATTTTCTTCATGGCCCAATATGCAGTGGCGTTTGTGCATCTGGAACGTCCTTGTCCTTAACAAGAATAAAACCCAAAGAATCGCACGGTGCTCTCAAAGTCTGCAAGCAGCCTAACAAATCTTATCTCGTTTGTTTTATAAACACTTACCTAGTGAAACAAGCAGGTCATTTATTAGTACTCTAGTCGGAAAAACGAATAAACTGGGTTGAAAATTGAAGTCACACAGCCTGGGAAAAGCGCCAGAACTGTGGCCACAGCCAGACCTCCTGAGTCCCCCGACTGGTGAGTTTCCAAGCCCCTTCCAGGTTACGGGGAAGAGCTGGGATCTATTCTCAAATGGAAGCGAGGGGGATTCTCCAAGGAGCAAAGGAGCAACAACGAGTGGGGAAAAACATACATTTTCCCTTATTATTGTATTAGGTCAGGTAGCCTTGACCGATGGAACAGATAAACTCCCACATCTCAGCAGAGTAACAGAAGATTATTTCTCATATATAAAAAATAATTTATATATAATTTTATATGTGTTTAAGGTACATTTAGAACGTACATATATAAAGAAGATGTCAGAGTATAGATGTACGGAGGCAACTGTTTTGACAGAGCTCAACTCTCAGCGGCGAGAAGAGGATGCTCTGGCGAAGGGCTCCTCAGACAATTCCAGTTTCCGAGAAACCCTCTGCCCACCCCGGAAATGCCAGGCTCCCCACCCTTGTACTTCTGGGCCTCGGGACTCTCCTGCTTGATCTTTAGGGGCACCCAGCCATCTGCCTGTCCTTCCTCCTCTTCTCCCAAGCAAGCCGTCTCTGGCACACCGAAGAGTTCAAAGTCGCCAGCCGACAGGTGACCGCACAGGGGTTTCCTTATGCTCGCTCCTCCCAGCCTCATTCGAAACCAGTGCCTTCCAAGATGGTCAGTCTCCTCAAGCCACTTTCATTCCATTCTCAAGGCCAAGGTCACTGACAAGGAAAGCTCCAGATTCCCCGGGGCATTGGACAACGATGGCCGGGGCGTTCTTTACCCACCTGCTAGGCTGAAGCCAACCCAAGGGGATACACGTCCCTACCCTTTCCTCTAGGTTCCAGATGGTTCCCTTGCCCCAGCACATAGCCAACCTCCCCTCTCCCTCATTCCTGCAGGCACAGCTTCCTTGTAGACACCACGTCTCAGAACTGATCAAGCCATCACCCCCAACGAGAAGTTCAGCCACATGTATGATCCACTTAATGTCTAAAGCCGGCCAAACCCACAAAATGTGCCCAGTCATCAGTAGCCCTTCCTCCCCCAGAAGCACCTTGGGGTTCCCTGTGGGGCAGTTTAGGGATGACCCCATCAGGGCAGAGCCCCGGGACTGATGAGGTCATCTGAGGAGGCTCCTTCTTTGCTGCGGCTCAGCTTGCTGATCCTGGGCTTTTGTGGTGACAAGCTGAGACCGTTCATGTGTCTCTGGAACTGGTCGGTAAGCTCCTCCCCCTCCGGGGCTCACCTTTGCCTCAGTGCCCAGAGGATGATCAGAACTGCAGCTGAAAGCAAAGGGCCACCGCAGTGAGCCTCCCACCCAGTCCCTGCTTCCGCTTGTCTGGCACCTGCAGCCTTGGGAAGCCAGCAAGAGAACCCGGATGGAGCCCAGCAGGAACCCCATGTGCAAAGAGGCATTCACCCTCTAGTTAATTAACTAATTCACCTGATCAGTCCACAAACATATGCCAATGCCTTCTCTCTGCCAGTTCCCTTGCTGGGAACTCACGGTCTCTCCTCCCGGACCTCATCCCAGGGGATTTTCCTACCAGGAGTCTCTCGGTCCATCCCCACACCATCTCTTTGAGCAAAGAGTCTGGAGGGCCCCTTCACAGTGTATTGGGCACCAGTCAGAGATTGAAATGGGAGTGGATTTTCTCCCCCAGAGGTATGGGTGAAGGAGATCTAAAAAACAATCCCCTTCAAGCCAAATGGCCTTGGACTCTATAAATTCAAATTTCTTCATGAATCACGGGCTCTCCTCAACTCTTTGCATGGCTCTCAGGAGCCTGATTCTGCTCCCGGCTTGGAGGTTGCTAGGAGGGAAGGGGAGCATGGTGGTATTTAGACGAACGGACGAAAACTCATATGCTCTGCCCAGAAAAATGTCTCTGTGGCCGGGTGGCAATTCTTGGTCTTCGTATTGCAGGGAACTGGGTCAAAGGTCACACACACACACACACACACACACACACACACACACACACACACACACTGCTGATGGGCCTGGTGCCTCTCCCCTCCCCGCCCACCTGCCCGTGACGCACAGGAGTCTCTCTTCCACGTAATAGTGAGGTTCATACCATGTGCCAAGCCCTATTTTCCAGATAAGGCTCTGGTCCCACCTCTCCTGTCCTGGGAATGGGTGTCCCTCTAAGGTCAGCTATTCTGAGCCTCCTGCCAGAGCACCTGCTCCTGGGGCCAGTCCTGCTGGGCAATCGGGAGTGGGGGGGGGGGCAGATTCAAAGGCCTCTGATGAGAAGCCTCGAAAATACCCCACTTCACTGGTTTCCCTTCCGGAGGTGAAGAGCCTTATCCTCAGTCTCAGTCTTGGAGCAGGGGCTTCCTTTTCTTCCTTGCACACCCCTTGCTCATTTGCATCCTGCCCAACTGTTTTTCCAGCCTGCACAGCTGCTGTCGGCTCACCCCACTGCTCTTGCAGGACTGGACATGTTTCTCTCTTTGCCTTCTCTTCCCTCATGGTAACAGACCAAGCAACAGAAGCCCCCGAGAGTAACCAGCCGGTCCAGCTGGGGTCACCGCCCGGGGCCTGTCCCCCTCCACTTACCCAGGGACAAAGCTCTGCCGGGTCAGGTTCCATCTCATCTTTAAGGGTTCCATTGGAACTGCCCCGGGGGATCTTGTGTTAATGTTGCCCATTGGAGAGCAAATTCTGTTCTGTCCTGCAAGCTCAAAGGCTTGGAGGGGGGAAGGGGGTCTGCAGTAGGGGAAAACATGGTCTCTGCTTCCCATCAACTGCCTCCTCCTTTTGGGTTTTCCACCAGCTTTCCCAAGGTCCCACAGGTCCAGCTGGTTGGCCTTGAAGAGGACCCCCTCCTCAGCTGCCCACCAGCCTGCCCTAGACCTGGTGGGATTCTTTGTTTGAAGGATCTAGCCAAGAATACCTCTCCTCTTCTACTGATGGAAACCATGAGGTCTCTGGATCCCCGCCTTATCTATAACTTAAGGAATTCTTAGCCAGGAGCAATTTTTACACATGCACACACACACACACACACACACACACACACACACACACACTCTCCCCACCAAGGAACATTGGCAATGTCTGGAGACATTCTTGGTTGTCAAACGGGGGTGGAGAGATGCTCCTGGCATCTGGTGGGCAGAGGCCAAGCATGCCACTAAACATCTCACAGGGCACAGGACCAGGACGGCCCCTCAACCAAGATGGCCTGTCCCAAGATGTCAATAGTGGCCAGTTTGAGAATCCTGGCCCTAAGGGTTTGGTATCAAGCGATCCTTAAGGTTCTTTCCAGCCTAACAGTCTCCAAAACCTATCAACTTCTTCCCATTCCCGTCCCAGAGATTTACCCATTTCAAGTTCTGAGTCCCAAGTGCTGGCAGTGAATATCCAATGGAGTGAGTAATTTCAAATAGACTAATAACAGTAATGCCTAACAAAAAATTTGTATTCACCTTAAAGATAACTCGTTTGTGTACACTGTGGCGTATTTTTTATCTGTAGAGTACCTACCCATTTAATTTTTTTTTTTAAGTCTCTCCAATTTTTTTAGAGGGCGTGTTGGGGACATTTTTTTTCAAATATTTGTTTGTTGAATATTGGATGAAGAAGTCCCTGGAGACTTTGAAAAACAGTTTTTACCAAACCTTCATAATGCAGTTTTATCTCAATGGAGGAACATGTGATTTTTCCTTAGAATGATGTAGTTTAAGTGGAAGAAATATCGACCTCGTTAAAGGTAAGGCATTTTACATCAGCAAATGTATTTAAGGAACGAAAATGAATCTTATCTTTCCGTGAAGGTTTCTACAAGATTTCCCGATAGAGAGGTGTTCTCCTTGGCCCTGACAATGCCACGGCACGTTATCTACAGACTGGAAAGTCAGGAAATTGCCTTTCTCTACACATTTGCCTCTCTAGTCAAAATTCTTGAATTCAGATTAACCTCTAGAGTGAAGTCAAATCGTTGACATCTACTGTGTCTGAAAACTTGGAAGTCAGAAACCAGTTCCTCAGCCGAACGCAGGGCCCAGGGAACTGAAAGGGAAGAAGAGATCAGGAAAGTATGTGTGTGTGGCCATGGTGGCCTCGTCCAGGAGTGTGGCTGTGTCCGGGGAGGAGGGGCGGTGGCCGGACGGGGGGGCATCCAAGGTGGGGGGAAGGAGGAAGAGGGAAGGAAACAGCCGGAAGGGAAAGACAAGGAGGAGGGCGGGAGGGCTGCTCAAGCACATTATCGCGCCACGTGCGCCCCCTCATGCTATAACAGATTGCCACAGAATAGTTTAAAAATAACAAAATTTTATTATCTTATAGTTCTGGAGGTCAGATGTCCAAAATAGGTCTCACTGGACTACAGTCAAGGTGTCAGCAAGGCGGTGTTCCTTCTGAAGGCTCTAGAAAAGAATCTGTTTCCTTGCCTTTTTTAGCTCTTAGAGACCACCCACATTCCTTGGCTTAAGACGCCTTCCTCCACCTTCAAAGCCAGCGAGCGCACCCCTCCAGCCTCCCCTTCTGTCATCAGTCCTCCTCCGTTAACTCTCCTGCATCCTTATTTCCCCCAGAAGGACCCCTGTGATTACATTGGGCCCACCCAGGAAATCGAGGATGATCTCCCCTTCTCAGGGTCCTTAGCTTCGTCACATCTGCAAAGTCCCTTCTGCCACATAAGGATCACATAGTCAGAGGCTCCGGGGATTAGGTTGTGCATCTTCAAGGAGCCACGTTTCTGTCCATTGCCCCCCAACGCTGAGTCTTTAGCCTGTGAAGCCGGTCCTACCATAGTGAAGAGGACCAGGTGGAACCCTCTGGAAGTGGAGCCCTCTGGAAATGCTCCCCTGGTAGTCCATGAGAAACAATATGAAATATGGTATCCAGGGAAAATTCCAGAGATTGGTGACATCTTTAATGATCTCGGGGATACAGCATTGGAGACCTTATTGTACCTCAGTTCAATTTACCAGTATGGATCCTCCAAAAACCAGATGGACCCTAGGGCATAACTAGAGACTCCCACAAGCTCAGTTAAGTAGTAACCTCAGTTGCAACCGCCCTGCAGACCATGGAATTATTGCTAGGACAAACTAATAAAACTTTGGGTACAAAGTATGCTGCCACTGATTTGGCAAATTCATTTTTTTCTATTCCAACCAGAAAAGAAGATCTGAAACAGTTTGCATTCCTAAGGATCAGACAACAGTATTAATTTGCAGTTTGCCTTAGGGCGATGTTAACTCTCCTGCTCTCTATCGAAAGGTAGTCTAAAGAGATGTGAAGCTCCCGGACATCCCACAGAGCAGCACACTGATCCCTCGCATTGATGACATTGTGCTGATCAGTCAGGATGAACAGAGCTGGTGAGTACTCCAGAGGCCTTGGTAAGACACTTGCTGTCCAAAGGTGGGAAATAAATCCCACAAAGATTCAGGTACCTGTTCCTTTGATAAATTTTTAGGAGTCAAGATGTCAGGGAAATACTGGGATTTTACCTCCAAAGTAAAAGACAGATTGCTACACCTTGCATTGCCTACCCTAAAGAAGGAAGATTGGCCTTTCAGGGCTCCGCATCTAGAAGTACTGCTCTTATCCACATACTAGTTGACACAGAAGGCTGACAGCTTCAAGTGCAACCCAGGGCAGAAAAGAGATTTGTGCAGTCTTGTCACATGAGCCAGACAATCTGGCAGACCATGTGATGTTGGTGGTGTCCGGGGTAGCAGAGGGTGTGGTGTGGAGTTCATTGCAAAGGCCCATGGGAAAAATCATAAGCAGGTCCCGGGGTACTGAATCGAGGCCCCATCATCCACAGCAGAGACTTATGTGACTTTCAAGAAATAGCTCATGTTGTGTGATTAGGGCCTAGTAGAGACAGAATGCTTGATCATGGAGCATCAAATGAACATGTGTCCATAGATGTCCATTACGAGCTGGGTTCTCTAAGTCATAAAGTCAGATGGGCTCACTAGTCCATTGCTAATTGAAAACGATGAATCCAAGACTGATCTCACAGGACCAAAAGGCACACGAAAGCTGCAGGAATGGGAAGCCCAGATGCCCAAGCCACCCACCACAATTTTCTCAGCTCATGTGGGACCAACTGAAGGAGGAGAAAAGGTCTAAGCTTGGTTTACTGCTGGGTCAGCTTGGGATGTGGGTATAAGCTGAAAATAGAGAGGAGCTGCGTTCTTGCCATATTCAGGGTGGTCCTGAAAGACAAGTGAGAGGGAGGAAATCTTCCCCGAGGATGAGCTGCCTACCTGGCAATCGACTTCGTGTGAAGGAGAAGTGGTCAAGAGGAAAACATCCAAACTCCCGAGCAAGGGCCAGTGGTCTGTGTAGCTGGTACGGGGCCCAAAAGGAAGAGACTGGAAGGTTGAAGACAAGGAAATCTGTGGTAGAGGCACGTAGAGGAATGTGGGAAATGGGCACAGTATGTGGTGAGTTTTTATCACCCATTGCCACCCACCAGAAAGCATCCACCATGGAAGAGATGGTGACAACCAGCTAGACGAAATGACTTGGCCAGTTGGCTTTCACCAGCCTTCGTCATTGGCCACCCCAGAACTGGCCCCGTGGGCGCAGGAGTGGAGCAGCAGAGGCCACGCATGGTCCTGACGGCGTGGACTCTCACTGACCACGGCCAGTGTAGTCGCGGCCATGTCCGAATGTTCAGCCTGCATCCACAGAGTTCAGTGCTAAGCATAGGAAGCCTCACTATTCCTTGAGGAGACCAACAGGCACAGAGCGGCAAGTTGGCTATTGTGAACCCCTCCATCCTCAAAGGGATGACTGCTCATCCTCTCTCTAGGCCTCAGGTCCTATTTCCTGCCATAAACCAAGCCTTACTCAGCTCGGGTGGATCGATTAAACTCCCTGCCTGATGACCTCAGCCTTCACCCTGACTTTGGCAAGTTCCTGGCCCATCCAGTCTCAGCTCTTAAAGTAGCTCTATTGCCATTTGTCCCATATTTATCTCCCCCACCCTCCTTCATCCTTTATATTTTGTTCAAGATGACACTGTGCGCAGCTAAAAATATCTGATTTCCCGACCCCGGGAACAGTTCTGGCCAGTGAGAGAGAGAGTCCCTGAATGAAAGGGCAGACGCTCACCAGCAAAATGTCTCCTTATGGTCCCCTTTGCGCTTTCACTGGGCCTTCCCCTCTCTCTTCACGCAAGGACTACAGGAAAGAGGGCTGGGGAGGCAGCAGCTACCTCAGCATCCCGAGGCACCAAGCACACAACACCGTGGACAGAGCAGTGGTCCCTGGTTGTGTCTCTGAGCCAGCAGACCAGCCCTGACCCACCTATTCTGGAGCTGTCTAGATGTAAATCCAGTCAAACTGGGCTTCAGCCACTATGGGAAGTCTTAAAGTCTGAATTCTGTCCCCCGAAAAAATGTACGTGGTGGTCTTAACCCCCAGCATCTCACAACATGACTTGATTAGGAGACACAGGTCCTTACAGAGGTAATCAATGGGTGGGCCCCAGTCCAATATGACTGGTGTCCTTGTAAAAGGGGGAGAGTTGAACACAGAGACACACATAGAGGGAAGACACAGGGGCAGACAGCCACCTACACACCAAGGACAGAGAGCTGGAATGGGTTTTTCCTCCCAGCCCTCAGAAGGAACCAGCCCTGCTGGCACCTTGATTTCTGCCCTCGTACCTCCAGAACCCCAAGACAGTGAATTTCTGTTGTGTAAGCCACTCAGCGTGGGGGGCTTTGTCAACCCTAGCAGAGCGATACAAAAGGGTTTTCTGTAATTAAAAATGGACGTATATTCCCCTATGATGCAGCCAGGCAGCCTCTGGCTCCGCTCCTCCCCAGCACTTACCCCACACATGACCTCAGCAATCAGCTGCGGTCGTGCAACATTCGGAAAAATCTCCCCGCTCTGGATGACTGATTGGTCACTGAGCTATAGGGATGGCCACTAAGTGGTACTTAAATGTAAGGAGCCGGTAAGAACCGCCAGGGAGATCCTTAGAGGTCTTAGCAAGAGGCTGGGGTTTAGTTCCTTCCTGTTACTCGGGGGCATCCAGTTCCTAACGGCTCAACCTGCAAAAGGACTGCCGGTGGCCATGAAGTTGTCAGAACCCGATTCCATAAGCACCACGTGGGGATGTGTTTTTGCATTCCTCTCGTCCTGTGCCTCCAACCCTGCAGACTTCCCTATTTTGAGAAGCTCCTAAGTTTGACTGATTATCTCTGGAGGTGGGTTTGGATGACACTCTACCCATTAAGGAAGGATTAATTGGGTTGCCCTGGAAGGGACTTCATTCTGGTTTCCAAATTTAATATATGGCCAAGTTCCACCAAGAACCTGCAAGGCCTGGCTCACTCACTCTCTTAGAGCGAGCGGCTTGGCAGCTCCCACCTTACTAAGCAGAGGGCAAGATATTTAGGCAATAAATTCAAAATCCCACCCCTTCCACCACTTACTCAGTCCCAAACTTCTCATAAATGTTTGAGTGAAATTTAAGGTGGTGTTTCTCCCTCCATGGAAAATATAGATTGGAGGTTTTCATTCATTTTGATCTCATCTTTGGAGTGGGGTTGCTGGGATCTGAGTGGCACGCACTCCTCGATGTATATTAATGAAGACTGAGCTCTTGAAATTAAACTTTTATGACAACAACACACTGATGTACATGCTCATACAAGAGAAGATCTAAAATACCGCTACTAATAATACATGGATCTTAAAAGCTTCCTGGTAACAATTGTTGGTCTTTGATATTTAATTAACATGAAGCCAGAGCCAGTGTAAGATATGCTGTTTAGCAAATCCTTACAGTAATAAAATAGTAATGCATGTATTTACTATTACTATATATAATCCTAGATGTCATTTGGATACAGTTAGCAATTCTTTTTTTGTTCTCATATGTCACATTCAGCGAGTCTGGGGGTCACATATGCTCCCGTTAGATGTGCCTGCTTACACGTGACATTGTGAGCTGTTCTTACCTAAAGCACTTGGAACAGAGTCTAAATCAAGCTTCTCCATCATGCAGCATTTCTAGGGTATTTATTCCACGTGTTTTAACCTCGTTTCAACATGCTGCATTTCAGCGTTCTCCCCGAAAACACACGCTTCCTAGTTTTCACCCTTCCTCGTAATTCTCATCTGTTGATTATTTGCATCTCATACATTTACATGCTTAGTCTTCCATCCCATCTTTGGGTTCTCTTCTAAAGTGTTAAATTGTCTCTTCTGGCTTCCACAGCTTAGCCCTACTTCAGAAAACCTCCAGGCCAATTTTTAGGATCTACACTTCTACACTTCTTAAAAATCTTCAGCCTTTGACTCTGTAAATAAAAACAAGATTTTTATTGTAAAAACCACACTGATTCTCTGTGGTAAGTTTAAAGTCGTTGACGATTGTTTCACCTGAAACGTCAAATGTCTAAACTTAATTTCAGAAAAAAAAATGGAATCAATGAATGCTCAGCAATGTACTCATTCCTATAAACAGAACGTATGTCCCTGTCTCCTATGATTATCAGTATTGTGTATAAACCAGCAAGGGAGGTTTTCAGATAATCTAACTGTATATTCATTGGTTAGAACAGTTATGTAGAAACCACACTCAGAAGAAAGCTGGGAAACATTTTTAAGCTACACACACACACACACACACACACACACACACACACACACGACTTTGAGTGAAATAAGCAAGCACATGGGGCTCTTTGGAGACAATCACCTCTTTCTAATGACTGTCTGGGCTCCACTTCCAAATGCGTAGTTTGCCTAAGGATAGAAATGGACCTTGTAAGTATACATAATCAAGATAAACCTCACGCAGGTTGTTTCGAGTCGTACACAAACCATGTCCCCCTGCTGAAGAGCAGTTCTTTCCTTATTTGAAGTCATCCCCAGCCCAGGTGGCCCTTCCCTGGGGCTCTCCTCAGCTCTCCGGTGAGCCTGTGAATAGAGGTGGGGAAGGTCTGACTTCTCAGCACGGTCAGCATACAACTAGGCACACGCACGTACGAAAGCTTTCTTTTTCCCAGATGGGCTTTTTCCCTATCTGCCCAACCCCTGGTGGGAAGAATTCTGTGATAAAAATATATATAAAAGAGGGACATGACTTAGAACAACAGAGTTCATAGAGACAGGTAGGAGCACTACGGTCACGAGAAGCAGGCGAGGGAAGTAATAAGGAGTTTCCATGTGGGCAGGTGAAAAAGTTCTGGAGATGGACCTTACTGATGGTCGCATAACAGTGTGAATGTGCTTAATGCCACTGAACTGGACATTTACAAATGATTAAAATGGTAAGTTTGGGGCTATGTATATTTTACCACGGTTTGTGTTGTTTTGTTGTTGTTGTTGTTGTTAAACATATAAAAAGAGGGACATATTAGTAAAATCACACCTAGACATTATGCCGTGAGAAGCTGTCGATATTAGATCTGATTGTCTCGCGGATGCTCCTCTCTGTAGACTCAGACAGGTTTACACTCTCTCCTAAGCACAGTGCCAGTGTACCTCCCACAAGGAGGAGGTAGTAGTACTGCGAGGACTTGAAGCTTCTGCACGGCGAAGGGAAACAACCAACAAAACTACAGGGCAGCCTACAGGATGTCGCATCTGCACATGACAGATCCAAGAAAGGGTTAGTATCCAAAATATATAAAGAACTTACAAAACGTAACACCCCAAAAGCAAAGAACCCGATTAATACATGGGCAGAAGACACAAACAAACATTTCTCCAAAGAAGATATCCAGGTGGCCAACAGACTCATGAAAAAGTGCTCAACAGCCCTCATCATCAGGGAAATGCAAATCAAAAATGCAGTGAGATATCACACCTCCCACCAGTCAGAATGGCTAAAATCAACAACACAAGAAACAACAGGTGTTGGCGAGGATGCAGAGAAAGGGGAACCCTCCTACACTGTTGGTGGGAATGCAAACTGGGGCAGCCACTCTGGAAAACAGAACGGAGGTTCCTCAAAAAGTTAAAAATAGAGCTACCCTGTGATCCAGCAATTGCACTACTAGGTATTTACCCCAAAATACAAAAACACTTATTCAAAGGGATACATGCACCCCGATGTTTGTAGCAGCATTATCTACGATAGCCAAACTATGGGAGCAGACCGAGTGTCCATCGACAGACGAATGGATGAAGAAGATGTGGTATATATACACAAGGGAATATTACTCAGCCATAGAAAAGAATGGAATTTTGCCTTTTGCCATTTGCCATAGCACGGATGGAACTAGAGAGCATTATGCGCAGTGAAACAAGCCAGTCGGAGAAAGACAAATACCATTTGATTTCACACATATGTGGAATTTGAGAAACAAAACAAATGAGCAAAGGGGGGAAAAGAGAGAGAGACAAAACAAGAAATGGTCTCTTAAGTACAGGGAACACACGGCTGGTGACCAGAGGGGAGGGGGTGAGGCTGTGGGGAAAACAGGGGGTGGGGGTGAGGGAGGGCACCTGTGATGAGCACCGGGTGATGTGTGGAAGTGTTGAATTGTACTTGCACACCTGAACCGAGTATGACATTGTGTGTTAACTATGCTGGAATTAAAGTGAATAAGTAAAAGTTAATCATTTGAGAAGAGAAAAAGAACCGTTATAGGAGAAAGAGCTAGAAAACTGCTAGAGAAAGAACTTTACATCCCTCCTCTAGGATGGAGATGAACCCGTCACGAGAGGACAGCACTACAGAGAATACGGAGAAGACCACGGCAGAGGAGCACAGGGGGGCATAAGCCGGTGGGGGGAGACCCGCGCCCCCATCTGACGTGGTCTCTGTACCGAGTGAAGGCGACTCTGTGAGAAACGTCAGGAAGCGGAGTGCAGCCCTTGTACCCCGAGTCCCTGCAGCCCCACTCACCATAGTCCGGATGCAGAACAACCTCCGCGTCCACCGACAGATGAGTGGATAAAGAAAATGGAGAGTCTGTGTATACAACGGAATAGTATTTAGCCTTATAAAAGAAGGACACCCAGTCATCTGCAGCAAAACAGACAGACCTGGGGGACATCATGCTAAGTGACATAAGCCGGACACAGAAGGACACATACTGCATGATCTCACATATAAGTGCAATCGGCAATAGTCAAGCTCATAGAAGCAGAGAGTAGACAGTGACTAGAAGGGGGAGGAGAGGGTCAAACGGTGCAGGAGCTCAGTCATGTAAGACAGGACTGTAAGCAGAGCGCTGTTAGCTGGCAATACCACGTCGCAGACTTCCAGTCTTGTGCAAGGTTGGATTTTATACTGTGTTCTTATTACTACTACTACAAATGGTACAGGCAGGAGGAGACCTTGGGACATGATGGATATGTTTATGGTCTTAATGGCGGTGATGGTTTCACAGGTATACACTTATCCCCAAACTCACTGAATTAAATACACTAACTATGTACGTAAAAATGCATATGTACTGCATTTTATGTCGATCATACCTCAATGAAATGGTTTCCTTTTTTTTTTTTTTTTTTTAACAGAGAAGAAGAGAGTGAGTGCAGGGGTGGGGGAACGGGCAGAGGGAGGGGGAGAGACAATCCCAAGCGGGCTCCACACTGAGCGTGGAGCCCAACGCGGGGATCCATCCCACACCCTGAGATCATGACCCAGGCTGAAATTGAGAGTCAGAGGTTTAACCGCCTGAACCACCCAGGTGCGCCAGTAAAGTGGTTTCCGAAAAAAGTGTTCGACAGCCTCTTCTGCACTTCCCATTCATTTATGGTTTCTAAGCCCCGCCCTACTCTTCCCCAGCAAGGCCTAAGGTGTTTGGAAAAACAACATGCCTTACCGCGACCTTCTCCAGCTAGCCAGTGGCCAGAGCCCATGACGGGGACTCTCCTGGGGTCCTCACCGCATCGGCCACACGCCAGCAGCAGGTGTGATGGAGCTTGGACGATCTGGGTGAGCGCCGAATAGAGAATGCACCGGCAGTGGGACCAGGCTGTCCAGAAAGCGAATGCACACAAGGAGGTCCCCCCACTCTGAGTCACTGGAGCTAAAGATGAGCGGGCCCAAAGCACAGGATTTCCTGAAAATCCGAAGCCCTCGAGCTGGGTAGCACGGAAGTGAGAACATTCGGGGTGTCATAGCCAGGATCTTCAAATCTCCGATGGGTTGGCTGTCAGGCAAAAGAGAAATTTGACTTGGTCTATAAAGTGAAAGCTGCTGGGAGAAGTTTGGACTTTTGGCTCTAGGCAAAGACCAACTTTCTCACAGGTGGACCTGCCCAGAGGCACAAGAAGGATGACTTCCATGGCCCCAAAACTCTTCCAGGAAACGGTGGGTGGAGGAGGCGACTCCAGCATCGGGGGAGGTACTGTTTCAACAAGACTACATTTCCGCTCCCTTCTTGCACCAGCTCCTGCCATGCCCAGAAGCCCCTCATTAATTATTTCCCTCCTTCCCAATCCAGCTGCTGTCTCCCTGGCCCAGAACCCTCACCACCTCCATCTTGGGTCATCTTGATCTTTCTTTCCCGTCCTGCCTACGACCAGCACTTACATCTTCCTAAAATAGCATGTTCCTTAAAAGGAGCCCCTCTGTGCAAAGGCCCATTCCCAAACACATCCCATGTAGATGTTTCTCTCTACCTTTCAAGTCCTCGAGAACCTCTCCCCACGGCCATGAGGCAATAAACGCTCTTCCAGTGGACCTTCCTTTCTCTGCCTCACCAGACTGCCACCTGGATCTTTGTTTTTTCAAAACAACGCATTTCCTAGGCAGAGGGGAAAGTCCAGGCAAAGGCTCAAATATGTAAAAACATGAGATGTATTCAGGAAACTGTAGGCAAAAGCATTTGCTCTAAAACTCTATGACCCTCCATTCAGTCACCCCTCAAACATCTTCATTCCTCTATGCTGAATAACGGGGTGACCCAGCCTCCGAGACTTCGAGTCCCCACATCACCCTGGCCCTCCCCACTGCCTGGGGTCCCCTCTGCCACCACACTGTCAACTCTAGGAGGTGGAACCACACGAAATTGCCATTGTTGGGGCTCCAGAAGGTCCAACATCAGCGATTTCACATGACTCCGTCGAGCACGTTTGCAAGGCCCTTTCAAACTCTCTCCTCTCCTCTGGTTATCCCAGATGCTCTTCACAGTTCTCACACTGAGCCATCTGCCTCCTCCAGGATCAGGGCCATGGCTCCTCACCAGTGCCCCCGGCCTCTCCTGGCTCCGTCCCAGTCCATCCGGCTCATGGTTACCGGAAAGCAGTATGAAAACTGTATCCCCTAAATGCTTGCAAGACACACCCCAAAACTCCCAACCAGGCCTTCCAGGCCTTCTACAATCTACACGTGACCTGCTTTTGCAAACGTACCTTCTACTGTTCAGTTCAGCAGGAGCCTTCCCTGGAGGGGTCCTGGACCTCACCCAGCCCAGTGGCTCCCAAACCTGGCTTCCTGTCAGAATCCCAGGAGCTGCTACTTCATCAGTCTGTTGATCAATCAACCCGGCTTTATGGCCATTCATATACGGGCTTACAATGCCTAGCACTTCAAAATATTTTTAAATTAGGAGACTATTCTTTTGAACAGTTTTAGGTTCACAGCAAAGTTTAGCAAGAAGGTACAGGGAGTTAGGGGTTCCTGGCTGGCTAAGTCAGTAAAGCCCACGGTTCTCAACCTCGGGTTTGAGTTTGAGCCCCACATTGGGTGTAGAGATGCCTTAAAAAATAAAGTCTTTAGAGGCACCTGAGTGGCTCAGTCGGTTAAGCGTCTGCCTTCGGCTCAGGTCATGATCCCAGGGTCCTGGGATCGAGCCCCGCATCGGGCTCCCTGCTCAGCAGTGAGTCTGTTTCTTCCTCTCCCTCTGCCCCTCTGCCTGTTTGTGCACTCACTCGCTCTCTCTCTCTCTCTCTCAAATAAATAAAATAATTTTTGAAAATAAAAAATAAAGACTTTAAAGAAGAAAATATCCAGAGAGCCTCTCACATACGCCCTCCCTCACACACACACACAGCTTCCCCTCTATCGATATCCCACATCAGTGTGATGTCTTACAGTCAATGAACCGACACTGACACATCATCAACTAAAGAAAAATATTTTTGAATGGATAATACTTATTGTTTAAAGAGATGCAAACACTACAAAAGGATATACAGCCCCTGATTCCTGATCCCCGTTCTCCCTCCTCAGAGATATATTCTTGATATACAAAATCACACTTGCATGTATGTCTCCATATACGATTTTAATATAAATGTCGCATACTATATGTATGATAATGCATCTTAATTTTTTCTCTTAATAATATATATTGGAGATTGTTTAACATCAGTGCACATTAAAAGGCTTCCTTCCTTTCCACAGCAACCTGCAGGGTTGTCCAAGGTATGTATTTACATCTTGAACTAATCACCCCCTACTGATGGACGTAGGGACTTTGTTCAACTGCAGACTCCCAGGCTCCTCACAAAGGTATTGATTTTCAAGGGGTGGATCTGGGAGTTGTTATCTTATACGACTTTTCCATGTTCCTCTCATGTAGGCATCTCAAGGGACAAAGCAGTTTACAGAACAGGAAGTGCGGAGGAAGGAGCCCATCCGGGAGGTCCCCCATATAGGTGTGGCTGTGATAAGTAACCCCAAATATCAGAGTCCTGCCTGTAGGGAGCTTCCCAGCGATAATTTTCTTGCAGGGCCGTGCCCTGCTATTGAAGTGCCTCCTGAGTTATAAAGGAATGTTAAGGCAATGCCATCATGGTTTTAATGCGGAATGGGTTTTACTGAACTCTAAGTCCCTGGGTGGTAGGGTGAGGTATTTTCAGTAAGCGGTATATTAAATGTACTCATAACACATTGGAGTCACTTCTGGATATTCTGTAAAAGCAGATTTCCACCTATCTGCTCAGGGTGCAGTTAGCAAGATCTTGGTTTCCAGAAATCTCTAGTCTCTACTTCAACAATGACTCCCTGTCGGGCGGGGCATTTAAGCTCTGTCTCCTGGGCTGTAGAAGGAGGACGATAGGGGAGTCCGGGTGGTTCAGTCCTTAAGCGTCTGCCTTCGGCTCAGGTCATGATCCCAGGGTCCCGGGATCGAGCCCCGCGTCGGGCTCCCTGCTCGGACAGGGAGCCTGCTTCTCCCTCTCCCACTCCCCCTGCTTGTGTTCCCTCTCTCGCTGTGTCTCTCTCTGTCAAATAAATAAATAAAATCTTAAAAAAAAAAAAAAGGAGGACAATAATGATATCCACATTATCTACCTCCTCAGGGGATTGCCGTGAGGTCATTTAAATAAAAGCATTTTGGAAAGTGTAACGTCTCCCGTACAAAATAAAATAATGGCATTGTATCATTTTTAAAGATACATTTTCCATCAAAATGTTTCAGTGTGGAAGATTCAGCCCAGGCAAAACTAACACCACACATGCATCCCACTTTGAATTTTTCACATTATTTTTGACCTATGAAAATAATGTAATTATATGGTAGAGAAAACCCTAAAGATCATGAGGATAGAAAATGAAAAAAAAATCCATTTATCAAACATAGGGATTAATAGATAGTAACAGATAGCCCTTCCATAAGCCACACATTATCCTAAGTGCTCCTCTGGGCAACCCTTTGTTAATAGTAATAACATTACTATTATTTTCCCCATTTCATAGATGATAAAACTGAGGCATAGAGAAGTTCAGTCACTTTCCCAAGTTACACGGAGTGGCAGAGCCCGCGCTCTGTTGTCAGCCCCAAATATCCATCTTATTCTCCAAGGATGACCACTGTTCAAGAGTTAATTGCCTATCTGTATAGTCTTCTATTTCTGCATCTCAAATTGCCCTAAAACTTGGACACTTAACAACAAAGTGCATTTATCGTCTCACGGTTGCTGTGGTTCGGGAATCAGCGTTTGGCTTAGCCGGGAATCTCTGACAAGCTCTCTGCCAGGTTGTAGGAGACGTGCTGGCCAGAGCTGTGGTCTCGTCTCAAGAGTCAACCTAGGGAGTCTCTGCTTCCAAGCTCATTCTCATGGTTGTAGGCTGGTCTCAATTCCTGACAGGCTCCTGGGCCGAGAACCTCAGTTCCTCGTGGCCAGAGACTCCCCCGATGGGTTTCTCACCCCGCGGACCTCTCCCTCTCAGGGCTGCCTCGGGACGTGGCTCCATCTGGAGTGAACCATCTGAGAGTTTGGAGCCTACAGAGAAGCCACGGTCTTTTTATAACCTAACTTCAGCAGTCACATCCCATCCCTTGTGCCGTTCTGTTCATTAGAAGCAGTCACATCCCATCCCGTGTTCTGTTCATCAGAAGCAAGTCACAAAGTCCAACCATTACTCGAGGGGAAGGACTATCCAGGGAGTGACCATCGGGAGGTGGGGATCACTGAGGACCGGCTGAAAGGCTGCCTATCACGGTAGCCTTGGAAACTTTTCTATGCATACAAAACTTGGCTTTTTCAAAAAGCCTATCTTTTGCATTTTGCCTTTGCAGATATCAAGGTGGTCTTCCCATTTATTGTAACGTGTAGAATTCCACTATGCGCAGGCTATAGAACTGAATGAACAAATGCCCTGTTGATGGGCATGTAGGTTATTTCAAGTAAAACAGCCTTTTCTCACTAATTTTCCAAGTGTGGACTGAGTACCCTTGTGGGTGTTGGGGGCTCAGAGATGGAAGGGCGAGACTCCCGCCCTCTAGACCTACTCAACCTAGTGGGGCAGAAAGACAAGTCAACACACAATTGTGTCATCGTGGAAGGAGGTACAGGGTGCCCTGAAGCCCAAAAGAGGGGCTCAGCATGTCTGACCCTTCCAGAAGGAAGTGAGCTACCTCTCTTCCCCCAGACGAGCAACTGAGTCACAGACCTGCTCTTTGTTTCACCCACACCTCCTGAAGACCTATGCTCCAGATGGAACGACACTCCAGACTCACGGGGTGAGCAGCCCCTCACCTCTCCTACCGGGTCAGGCCGCGCCCAGATCCTACAAGCCCCCACCAATGCCCTAGAAAAGGAAGCCAATTTGAGAAAACAGACAAAGACCTTCACATTCTGGAAACCAAACAATTGCTTACAGTTTACTTTTCAGTCAGGTGTTTGGCATCTTTTCGTCACTGTCTAAATAAATTAGTTCTGGTGACGTTTTTATGGAGTTTTTTTTTTTTTTTTTAGAGTATCCTGTACTCATTTTTAACCTCATCAAATGTTTTTTTTTTTTTTTTTTTTTTTTTTTGGTGTACCTAGGAAGAATATGTTACAGAATTAGCTTAATGTTCACCATTCGATTGGTCACAAAACAGCCAAGAAAGCACAAGGCTTTGGGAAACACATGCCAGAAAGGTCCTTGTGCACAATACGGCGATCTTCGTGTTCTTGGTTCCCCTCAGCAGCATGCGCGTGTGGCCTGGAGTCGCGATGGCAGCCAGGCCCTGGCTCCATCTCTCAGATCAATTACACTTATCAATAAGAAAGAACCATCATCATTGCCATGTTTGACTACTGTGTGATGAATGAGTGCTCACTTTTTCTGAAAATAACCTCCCATAAAAGCCATTTTTCTGAAGCGGTCAAGATAGGAGCTTTGGATTCAGATAGGCCCAGGGTGGAATCCGAGTCCAGTGTTTACTGACTGTGTGGCCTTAGGTAGGTCATTTAACTGCTCAATAGCTCAGTCTCCTTGTCTTTGAAATGGGTTTACTCATACCCACCCTGTTGGGCTGAGTGGGCACAAGACAGCTCGATAAACTGTCACAATCGTGTAAGGGATGCCTAACTCCCCCTGCCCCACTTTCTCCTTCCTGGAAAGCAGTGGGGCTTTAACAGTGGGGGAGAGCCTTTAGCACCTTAAGCATCATCGGTGGTGGCAAGGTCAGGTTTTGACTGGATTCAGGGGAGGTGCGAAGGCAAAGAGTGGGCAACACTCAGCATTAGAAGGGCCCTTGTTCCCGAGCCGACAAGGGAACGACCTTCTGAAGGTGAGAGTGATGGAAGCCAATACAAATTCTACCTCTTCCCACGCTACCTTGTCCCCATTAAGCTTTCAGGACAGCTACTACCAGCACCCCACTGGCCTGCAGGATCCAGACCCCCCGGGGGGGGGGGCAAATTTGTCCATACTCCCTGGAAAGACAAGCCTTCAGAGATAACATCTCTGGCTCACCTCACCTCTGAAAGCCACTGACGATAAGGAACCTTTTCCCAAGAGCCAACTGTGGCAGGATGAGGGGGACCGGGGAAGTAGGGAAAGGGGAAGAGCTGTTGGCACCAGATCCATGCCCAGAATTCTCCACAAAATGATTTCAGCCTCACCAGGCAGGAAGGGCACAAGCCGGAGTGAGAAAACCCAGGTTTGTGTTTGCACCGGACTGCATTTTGAGTATTTGCAAACTCAGGCCCAGTAGAACGTCAGGGGTGCCTCCCGCATGGCTCGTGGTAAGGAGCACGGGAGAGAATGGGAGAGAAGGTGCTGGGAACACTCCTTGTGAGCAGTATCACTATTAATCGGGTGCAATCTACCCCTCTTTAGTGAATAGAGGAGTTCTTTAATTCTGCGCCGCGCCCCCCCCCCGGCCCATGCATCAGCCGTGGCCTCCCCCACCATATTCCTGATATCGCTGGGGCTACCTGGGGAGTAGATAATCCCAGAACACGGCCGAGGGTCAATCTTTATGCATTTAAATGTCAGAAGAATATCACCAACTTCACTGCAGCGAACAAACAGCAGGGAAGATACATTTGCTTTGTCTACATCGGGGTTTCTCAAACCTTGGGCAGCATAATTCCTTGCTGTGCCTTGTAGGATGTTTAAGAGCATCCCTGGCCACTACCCCCTAGACACCAGGAGCACCAACCCCAGTTGTCATACCCAAAAATGTCCCCAGAGACTGCCTAAATTGGGGGGGTGCAAAGTCACCCCCAGTTGAATACTACTAGTGTACATAAAGAAATGAGTGCGGGGGTGGGGGAGATGTCAGTTCCCCGGCATTTTGTTGCTGCAGAAAGATTTCGGAGGGGTATAAAAGCAGAAAGGGACGGTGGTGACAGTCTCAGGGCATGAATGCGGCATCTCTCACCTCTCCAGCAGGAGGGCTGTCACCTCCACAGCCCGTGGCCACCTCCACGCTTGTCATTTGGGGGATCTGGGGAATGGTACAGAAGGCGTGCCTTGGATCAAAAGCTAATGCCATCCAATACCACTAGCATTTTCTACGTCCTGTGCTGGTGACAAGGGTCTGCCCTGCGGGGAAAACCAGTGGTTTAAAAGAAAGAAGGCTCTTTCTCCTAAGAAACCGACGTTTATTAATAATACATCCCCAAACTTCACGTCAACAAAGGGAACCTCTCACTGCAAAGACATACAGGCCATCCAAGGGGATGTCAGCAGCCTCAAGATCTGATCATTTTTTTTTCCCCAGAGTAGCATATGGACCACAAGATCTCTCTCCGTGTAGGAGCCCATGAGAAACTCAAGTCAAGGCTTTTGTTTTTTGCTTGCCTTCTCTGTAATCATTCTGCTAAAGCAGAAAAGCAAAGTTACATTGCTAAAGAAGTTAAGTGTAAAAAGGATCTTGGTTCTGTTCTAAGCATTTCCGAATGGCTAACAGGAAAGGTGAAATTGGACTACAATATCGCGGCTCGCCAGGCCTCGGCCAACCTCCAGTCCTTGAGGGAGAAGAAAGGGGGTAAACACCGTCTGGGAACGCTCCAGAGTTGGAGATGTTGCCAGAAATTTCCCGAGTTGGGCCACTCCTTTTTCCCTTCCCACCCCAAATTCCAGCCTCCTGCCTTTGCACGGCAGCATTTAAACCAAACAAATCAGGAGCTACGGTGTGACTAAATTTATGGACAAACAAAAATTAATACAAAAGGAAAAGAGGGACCACCACCAATATAGGTTGTAAGCCCACTGTTTGGACTCACCTGCTAAATGCTACCCATCAGCACAGATTAAAACAAAAGCCTGCCACATTCCGGGCAGACACTGCTCTCCAGGGGCAGCTCAGCTGGAAAGTTTGCTGGAAATTCAGTGGCATGCGCTGGTCATTTCTAAATACTCTCTAGAAGACAAGAGTTCAGGTCAAGTGAAAGCACGTGGCTCCATCACTTGACAAAACCCCACAGCCAGAGAACAGGTGTGGCCTGCCAAAAGCAAACAAAAACTTCCCTCAAACAACAACAAACAGTTAACACCCTCAGCCTGTCAACACCAATTAGCCAGCCCTCCCAGCAGAAGCCTCTTAAGACCGGATTCTGAAATCCAGCTAGGTCCTCTGCAAGCAGAAATGGTCATCGCGTGGCTTCCCCCAAGGAAGTGACCCTCAGTGGAAACTTAAACCAGCAGGCACAGCCCTTAGGCCCCCTCTACTCCTAAGGGGCCCCGCTGGGTGGGATCCTAACTTTGCTGGACCCCAGGCACTTTTCCTTTTCCTGGGTTTCTTCCTGCATAATAATGTTGATATTAGAATTGATTTTTGATATAATTTTAAATACTTTAATATTTTATTCTCTTAGTGTTTCAGGCAGACTTTAATTAATAGGTTCTTGTGGACCTGAAAAATTAAAACATTTCCTTTGAATAATTTCATTTCCTTTGGGTTTTCTTTCTTCTAATTTTAAAAGAAATTAAACATTTTCCAGCCCCCCCTCCTGCCCCCCACCGGGAGGTATCATGGGTCCTAGGCACTGGGCCCACTGTGTCTCAGGGAGAAGCCAGCCCTGATTCAGTAGGAATGTGCAATTTTTAAAAAATACTGTTACCCATGGTCTATACAACCGCCTCAACACAACTCTGGCCTATCCTTGAAAGCCCATTCTATCGATAAAATACTGACATAAAATGCCTGGGACGTATATACATTTTCACTCGTCTCTTAAGAGTGACTTACACAGGTGGACTCCAAGGGGCTTAAAACAAAAAAACAAAACCAACTCAGCACACAAGATAGATTTTCTTCAATATTTTATTTATATAGAAATACTTAAAAAATGAAGTAGCACCATTACTTAAGTTTTACCTTTATTATGTAGAACTTTAAATGTCAGAAAAATAAAACTCTTGATACAATTTCAAATCTTGTCTCAGCAAATATAATATTAGTATTTGACCATGAGGTTAAAGGCCCTTTATCATAAAATAAAATATACTTTGTTTTTTAAACTTTGCTCAGTAAAGTACATTTAAGCTCAAGTAACATCACCTACATATACATAAACAAGTGGTAAACAAATGTATTAAAATAGAAATACTAAAACTATAGTGGCCCAACAGAATTTTTGTAGCTTGCACTGAATTCTATTTATACAAATGTTAGAAAGCATCAACAGTTCCTTTTGACATGTTTATACATTTCCGTGGTTTTTTTTGTAATAATATAGAATAAAATATGCTTTATATCACTGAATAGAAAATATGCTGGGTGAAGCATTTCTAGAAGATTTGTCTGAACCTATAAAATCTCCATCCCAACAGAATACTGTTCAAAACATTACACATTTTATGGTTTTGTAATTCCGTCACAATTGTGTGGTTATTAAAATAATACAGTGTTCTTTGCCATAAGGCCATACTAAAATAAAAAGATTTAACCCAGCTACAAAAAAGTTCACTGAACTTAAATTAAAATACTTGTAAACATCTTTGCAATATGAAATATAATTTTTCAAGTCAAAAAAGAATAAAATACTTCAATCTGTATTAATGCAATTTCTCTTTAAAACTTTTAAACGTTTTTAATATATAAGAGATATGTTACAGTTTGTTTAACTTTTTATAAAGCTGCAGTATCCTGGCCCTTCCACAACATTCAAAAAGGATCCACTGTGTTCTATAATAAGCATCGTAGGAACCCAGCCACAAAGGGGAACACACTAAAACAGTCCACACATCCCATAAGCACTATTATTATCATCTTCATCATAATAATTATTGTTCATTTTTTTTCCTACTTTAAGAAAATGGAAAACTTGTGGGGTTTTCTTCTTTTGGAAGCTTCCTATGAAGTACAGTGTAAAAACTATCATTACTAGAATGTCGCCGTTCCTATTATTTATAGAGCATGCATTTCAGGTGGTTTCGGGGGTTTCCCAGGCTATAGTACTCTTGATGCAGGTATCCTGGCAAGTTCCTTTGTTTAAAAATTAAAATTAAAAAAAAAAAAAACGAGCGGATACTACAGCTTTCCAAGCTCCTCTGGGATCTCAGAGTGTGAGCAGGGGTGGGGGAGGAGAAGGTGGAGCACCACGGCGTCCGGCGGGCGGGAGCGGGACTGGCGGGGGGGGGGGGGGGGGTGCTGAGGCTGGAGGGAAGGGGAGGGGGCCTCCCTGCCCCCGCGGGGTGCGCGCAGGCGCGCGCTGGCTTCAGGAAAAGATGCGGATGGCCTGAGTGACCGCGGTGTGGCAGACCGGGCACTCGGGCTCGCTCTTCTCGCAGATGCGGTTGGCGCACTCCATGCAGAAGAGGTTGTGGCCGCAGGGCACCAGCGCGGCGATCACTTCGCTCTCGAAGCACACGGAGCAGTCGCGGCTGCCCTTCCGCCGCAACCCCGACGACGACGACGAGGAGCTGGAGGAGGAGCTGGACGACGACGAGGAGCCGGAGGTGTCCGACGGCTGCAGGCCGGGCAGCTGCGCCCCCAGCCCGTTGGCATAGGCGGCGTAGGTCAGGCCGCCTCCGCCCGGGTCGCTGCGCACCCGGCGAGCCAGGTGGTGCTCGCCCGCCCCCGGCGCCATGTGCAAGGGCGGGGACAGGCGCGGGCAGCTCGCGCCCGGGTGCAGCCGGCGGTGCACCAGCAGCCCCAGGTTGGCATTGGAGGGCGCGCCGGCGCCGGGGAACACCACCGAGGACGACGAGGCGGACGAAGACGCGGAGGACGAGCAGGAAGAGGACACGGGCGCTGCAGGTCCGCCTCCGGGGGAGCGCTCGAACTGAGCCCAGAGCAGCGGCGCCCCCGGCGGGGGAGCGGGAGCCGGGTCGAAGGTGGGCTGCAGCTCGGGACAGCCGTCGGGGGAAGGCACGGAAGCTTCCCCCGCCGCGTAGGTGTATCCGTTGCCGTTGTTGTTGTTGTTTCCGTTGTGGGCAAAGCTGAGCGCGGGGCTGGGGGGGCTGTAGTCCGCCAGGCGCGGGGTGGCTGCTGTGCTGCCGCTGGTCCCCCCGCCGAAGTAAGAGTCCGTGGAGGCGCTGCCAAGGGAGCTGGAGCTGTCGTTGCGGTAGCTAGAGAAGGGCTTGCGGCCGGGGGTGGGCGTGATGCTGGGGGTGGGCTTGCTCCAGAGGCTGCCTGGGCCGGACCCGCCGGACCCGTGATGCAGCTCAAAGCCCACATCCGTGCCGTTAGCGTGGAAGTCGTTCTCATCTGTGAGCTCGATGATACCGCCGGTGCGCAGGGCGATGTGCGCCTCGATCTCTTCGCGAGCTCGGTCTACGTTCTCAGGCATGCCGGTCACCTCGAACACCGGCTCCTTGTCGCGGCTGGGCGTCACGATGTACGTGTGCGTCTGTTGTTGGATGCGCTTGATCGTGGCGCCCTTGGGCCCCACCACGAGCCCCACCACGCGATAGGGCACCCGCACCTGGATAGTGGTCTGTCCGGGCAGGTTGGGCGGCCCGGGCACTGCGCCGTTGAGCGCCGTGTTCTTATTCCGCGAGGCGCGGATCATGGAGAAGTGCTCCGCGGCAGAGATGATCTCCCTCCGAGCCATGGCCACATCCTCCTTCCTGCCCGTCACAACAAAGACAGGCTCCTCCCCGCGAACCGGGGTCTTGATGTAAGTATTGGTCTTCGCCCGCAGCGCTTTGATTTTACAACCTGGGAGCCAGGGTGCAGGGGAGGGAGTGGGAGAGAGAGACAGACACGCCCATTATCCCGGGGTAACCGCGGAGACCTGGGACCTCCCGCGTCCAGGGCTGAGGGACGGCAGGACACGCTTTGGGCGGAAAGGGGGCGGCTCCCTCACTGACCCTGGGCCACGCCACGGGCTGGGAAGCGGGTTCCACCCGCGAGGCGCTCGAGGAACAGCCCATTAGCTGCCCAGCCCTCCCCCAGTGACTGCAGTCGTCCCGAGCAAACCCGAGAATCCCAGAAAAAGTCAGCCGGGGAGATGCCGCTAGGATCCAGCGGGGCGCGCCGTCCGCCCTGAAGACGCGGCGAAGGGGTTCGGGGAAGAGGGACGGAGCCGCGATCCCCCCAGAACTGGGGGACTGAGGGGAAGGGGGGGCAGTCCCGGGACCCATTGTTCCTCCTCTGGGCTCCATTCCGCTTTGCAGAAATCCAGAATCCTCCTCCCATCCGATGCTCACTCCTCCTCCTCCTCCCCCTCCCAAAGGACCGATCAAAGGCCCCCTCCCCCAAGCATCTTATATTTAAATTCTATTTCCCGGGGTGGGCTGGGTGGGGGGCGCTAGGGGAGAAGGCAGTGATTTTAGCAGGATAAAGTGCATCCCGCCGTGGCAGCGGCGCGGCTCCGGGAGACAGCCTGCCTGCACTTTCTTTGTCTGGGGCGCCGGCCCCTCGCGCGGCTCTTCCTCTCTCCTTAAGGCTCGCGGGCGCCGCGGATCCCGAACCCTCTCGCGCCCTCCCCGCGGGGCGGTGGTCCGAGACCCTCTCCCCTCCAGCTCCCCATCTCCGCCGGACCCACCTTGCCGCCCCACGATCTCGGCGACGTGTTCGGAACTGGGCACCGGCACGCACTCGGTCATGTTCACGCTCTTCTTGCGCGGCTCACTGTCGTACAGAGAGGCGCCCTCGTCACTGTCCAGCCCCAGCAGGGAGAGCTGATCGAGCGCGAGCTGCAGGGCTCTTTGGTCATCCAGGGTCTCTCCCCCGCCGCCGCCGCCGCCGCCGCCGCCGCTGCCGCCGCCACCGCCGCCGCCTCCCCCTCCGCCGCCGCTGCCGTTGCGCTCCAGGTCTGCAAACAGGGAGCTGGGCATCGCTCGGCCGTGCGCGTCGCGCCCCCGCCGGCCCTCGGCTCGGCGGCGAGAAGCTGCGGCCACAAAGGCAGCCGGGAAGCGAGTGGTCAGGGGCGGGGAGGCCGGCAGGCTGCAGAGGGCTCCGTTGCTCCTTTCTCGGCGCCGGGAGGAGTGGGTCGCTCGGTGCGGTCCGCGCCGGGCAGTGGCTGCAGGAGCCCCCGCCTGGGTCCCCACCCCAGATCTGCCGCCGGGTGGGGTGGGGGCAGAGCTCGAGCGGCAGCCGCGCGTGCCCCCCGAGTGCCCGGCTGGCTGGCCACAATGCCGAGCGAGAAGCGAGCAGGCGAGCGACAGCAGCGTTTCTTTAAGGAGCCCCTCCCCGGCTCCTCCACTCCCTCCCTCCCGCCCGCCCGCCCTCACTCAGCGCTTTTTCCTCCTCTCCTCCCCGCCTCTTGACTGAGCCTCTGCAGCCAGACGGCTCCGGAGGGGGACGAGGGAGGCGCAACGTCACCGGCGGGAGCTGACACTACAATGCTACTGACACTATCGCTGGGGGAGGCGATTGGCGCGCGCCGGGCCGGGGGCGGGCGGAGGCCGCGGTCAGGGCGAGCCGAGAGCGAGCGCCCCCCACCCCCGCGCCCGCCGCAGCCCGCCCCGTCCTCCTCGCGGCCGCGCCCCTCCCCCGCCGCCGCTAACGCCTCTCTTTGTTGTCTAATGCGGGACCGGCAGGCTCGGGACACTCGCGCGTTACCTATCGGCCGAGGACAGTCTGTCCCCAGCTCTCCTCCCTCGCCTGATGGAGAAGAGAAAACGCGCCCAACTCTGAGGCCAGCGGCCCGGCTCTAAGAGAGCGGTCCTGAGAAAGTCCCGTTAGCGTCCCCAAATAAACCACTCCTAGAGCCCACGGGGCCACTGGGAGAAGGGTCTATTGTCTGCCCAACAGGGCGGTCCGAACCCTCGGACTGGGAAAAGCGGAACTCGAGGTCCCGGTGCGCACGGGCAAAGTGGCTCCTGGCGCGGACTGCCCACCTGCGCGGGAGCGCAGGAGACACAAAGGCATAGGCCCGCCCGCATCGCTCCTCGCGCGCGCGCGCGCGCGCCCACAGCTCTGCCCCTCTCGGGCAGCACTTTGTCCAACTGGCCCTGAAACTGCAGCGGGGCCAGCCAGAACCCCGCCGCAGCGCGGGCCTGGCCCACCCTGCGGCCAGCGACCTCCGCAATGTGCGGCGCGGGGGTCCTGCACAGGCCCCCGCGCGCCTGCCGAAACCCCGCGGGCGCTGACTCGTGCACGAGCGCCGCGCCGCCACCGCGGGGACGCCAGCCATGGCTCCGGCGGGCGGTGCGGGCGTGCGCGCGCCGCCGTCCCGTCCCTCCCCGCCCCGCGGTCGGGCATGCGCGGTGCGCGCGGGGAGCGGGCGGGCCCTTTAAGGCGGGCACGGCGCAGCGCGCGCCGGCCCCTCCCGCGGCCCCGCCCCGACGGGAGGTGTGCGCCCGCCGCCCCGCCGCTCTTTGTGCGCTTCTCCGGGTGGGGTTGGCGGCGGAGGGAGGGCGCGCCCGGACCGGCCGGCGGGGACGGCGAGCTGCGCCCCCTCCCGGATCTCCCGGAGCCGCGTACGAGCGCGCGAGAAGAAAGGAGGCTTTGAGGGCCGGGCCGGGGCACGCCGCCGCCCCGTCCCCCTGCGCTCGGCCCCGCGGCGCCGCCACCCGGTCCGATGCCCCCTCGGGCCCCGCGCGTGCTCCGCTCCTTTGTTCCCGGCGCCCCCGGGCTCGCCGCGCCCCCGCGCCCGGCCTGCCGGGCCGCTCCGCAAGGCGGCCGTGGCTGCGGTTTGCCGAGAGCGCCGGCGTCCGCCCGGCGGGACGCCCGCCCGGGACAATGGGGCCATGTGGCCGCCGCCGCGCGGACGGGCTCACTCGGGGGCCCTGGAGGTTACGCGGGGTGAGCTCGGGGCGCGCAGGCAGAGGCTCCCTGGTGCTTGCTCCCTGCGTGACCCCGGGAAGAGAGCGAGCGCCCGGGCCTCGGTGTGCCCTGCGTAAAATGGGGGAAATCGTACCTGCCCTGGCCACCTCGTGGGTTCGGAGAATTGACTGTGACAGTAGACGCGAGCGCGCTCGGTAATCAGGCAGTTAGGCAAACGCCTTTACTTTGGAGAACAGGAAGGTGTTCCCTTCTTGCTCACCTGGAGCTGTCTTGGGGAAGAGGTGCTGATTATTTCCTTGGGGAAATGAGGCTTCGAAGCCACTTAGAGTGCTTATTTCCTCAGGATGTTTATGTCAGCTTCCCTGACTCTGGGTGTGTGTTTCTTCAAAGGGAATGATGGATGGGGTGGGGGAGGGTGCTATAAGTCCTCCGAGAGAGCCACCACCTAGAACTCCAGTGGAGAATTCTTGTGTTTTTTGACCTGGTTTATGGACTCAAGTCCCACTAATCTGTGAATGAGGAGGGAGTGCCTTGAGGTTGGAGGTTCTGGGAGGAGAGGGTCCTGGCTGGTCCAGGCGCCTCAGTCGGGGCCTGTAAATAAGGAGGGCAGGCAGGAAAAGCACTCCAAAGGCCTGGCCGTTGCATCTTGCCAACACAACAGGCTTGTTGCTGGCCTCTCCGCTCTGTTTCTAGGAATGTATTAGCCTCCCGATTGGGCCAACTGAGGTTTCTTTTTTCACATAACAGGATGGAAGTAAAGTTGTTGCCCAGGGGTCACTGCTGGGGAGGCCTGGACACAGGTAAATGGGGGCCTTCCTCCTGGGGTTGCTTGTGCTAGGGAACAGGACTGCACACACATCCTCCCCCTGCCATCTGCAGTGCTGGGGTTTCAGATGGGTTAAATCAGAAATTTGTTTAGAGGACTGCATGCTTCAGAGTCCCCGTGGTCCTCGGGTCAGTCCCAGGAAGGTGAAGGTGACACTTTGCTGAGGTGGCAGGTGTCTTTCTCCCCTACCGGATCATGAAGGCAGGAACTGTCCATAATTACACATACCTGGTGAAATCACACATTGAAGCCCACATGGAGGATGAGCTACAACTCTGGTCCTGGGACTTCTTGAAAAGCTGCTAAGCCCCCAGGTGCCCATGACATTCCTTGTAGCCTGGGTCACACTCCATAGACCAGAATGCTTCGGGAAAACCGATGCAAAGATGGGATCGTTTTCTGAAGACACCCACAAGACTGAGGGCCCTCCCAAGAGTCTGGGCGGGAGGGTGGTGGTCATGGTAGCAGGTGGTCAGGTAGCACCTTTGACAGAGTGGATTCCCAGTCGAGCCCTGCTTCGGTGTTCCTGTCCTGTGTAGAGGCCAGTATCCAGCTTCCCTTCTACCTCAGGGGGTTGTTTTAGCAGAGGGATAATGATGGTGAAAGCGAACTCAGTGTAAATTACAAAGTACTATGCAAACGTGTGGGTAGATTGGTGCTTTACCTGCAGCCACTTCTTATCTTCTGGACCTGTACCCAGTGCTGACTGGTCAGGGTATTTTCTGACACTTGAATGCTATTATAAAAGTAACAATCTGGAAAAATTCTCAATGAATGGCTTTAATAAGCCTAGACATGATAAAACTTGCAAAGTCCAGTTCTGTTTCTAAGTAGATAATACAACCCAACTCCATAGTTTTTGGCTAGACTTTCCCAGGCTCCTTTAGGACCCCAGCGCTTAACTACTTTTCCTGATATGGGACATGTTCCCTAAGGACTTACCCGATGTGGCCATATAATTATTATTATTATTATTATTATTATTTATTATTATTATTATTATTATTATTTTAGCACTCACAACAGCCAAGATTAACAGTGAGCCTACCTCGTACTTGCTTCCAGAGGACTCGAACCGTTTTGCACACATCTTGCTTACTTCTGCAAACTGAAGAGCTGGCAAAAGCAGCTACAGTCCTCATGGGAAAACAAGCACACTTTCGGTCAACTCACTTCACATTACTGAGTACCTACGTACTTTATTATAAGCACCCGGGAAAGTGCTGATGATACAGAAATGAACACAGCGGAGGTGGGGAGGTCCTTTCCCCTGGAACCCTGTTCATGTCCAAAGCTGGTTAGGCAGCAGGGGATGACTACCCAGGCAGTAGTGAGTCTGCCTGGACTCCGGGGAAGGCTTCCCAGAGGCGGGGACGTTTGTGTTGTGCTTTCAGAAACGAGGTGGGAGAATTCATTGAGACTTGTACCTCGTGTGGCGCGTGGTATCTGGTAGGAACTCGATCAGTGTTTATTAAATGAATGAGCGAGCCAGGCTGAAAAGGCTCCAGGTATAATTTTCTTAAGTATGCATGTGAACAACCGTCTCTGGGAAGCAGCTCAAATGACTCCAGCCACAACTCCCTGACTTTGAGTAATCACAGGAGGTATTTATCAAGCACCCGGTGTGCGCCAGGCAGCTTACCAAATGCTTTACAACGCGCTATCCTGTGTAAGCCTCCAAACCACTGAAGTCAGTACTTCTCTTGGCCCCATTTTGCAGATGAAGGGAAGTTAAGTCGCTTGCCCAAACAGGCAGATTGGCCTTGAAGCAGGTGAAGCTCAAGCTTTTGGGCCCTTCCACGCAGGATCACATGTTTTAGTAACATTTTCAAGAGTAAAGTTTTTCTTCTTTCCCTTAAGGAGGACCCCAACACTGATGTGACCTTCAGGCCTAATAAATTTTAGTCACTGTTGCGCCCAAGGTCACACAGCTGATAAACGGTACCCAAGCCTGTGATCATAAGCACCCCAAGTTCCTTCCCACCTCTGGACTGTGGATTCCCCAGCTGGAAGCTGGAAGCTGGAAGCTGGAAGCGTTTCCGGCCCCAGGCCCACCGCAGGACTCTAATGATCACATGTGTGAGGGCCCAGCAAAGCATCTTGGTTTTTGATGTCCTGTTCAGTCTTTGTATTGTTAACGTATATGTCACATGGAACACATAAAACACACACGTTTTTAAGAATATTTTAATAATATGGGAAATGCTCTCCTTATGTTGAATGAACAAAAAAAGGAGCTAAGAGGTGTGTGTGTTACTAAACACTCAGGAAGCATCAGGAGAAGCAAATGAATTAGGCTGGAAAGCAATACATCAAAATCTTCACAATGGTTATTTAAGTAGTGGGCCCACATTTTATTTTCACTGTTCCCCGTGTTTCAAGTTCTGAACATACATCTTTATTCAATTAGTCTTTAAAAGTAATACATGCTTAGTTTAACAGTTAAATAGTGTCAAAAGGCTTAGTAAAATAAAAGCACCCATACCTGCTGTAAGTAGAAGGAGGAAGAAAAAAGAAACCTAAAGTGAATCCTAGCACACATTTATATTTATTAAAGCTTTTGGAATTATGAGAGTAGAGAGGGAGGAAGTTTCATAAATTTTATAAAACGGGCCTTTAAAAGTCGCTTGACTTCTAAAATTTAGAAGTTTAAATTTTAAACTTCTAAAATTTAATCATTTACTTAATCACTAATAACCATTCTGCAGTATCAGAGAGGAATAAGAACAAAAAGTGATTTAAAAATCTCTCAGATACACAGGAATTCAAGGAGCCTGGAAGCTCACTGATCTTCGGGAAGGAGGTGCCTTTCTTCTTCTTACGCAGACATGAAAAAAATCAGTGGAATTGGGGCATATTTGCAGTTGAATCCCCCCCAATTTGCCCCAAACTCTCAGATGGAGCCCCTGCCTATGAACTGACAAAAGCCACAGGCTGCAAGAACCTCGGGATGTCCGCGCGGGTGTGGTCCCAGACCTCCATCTGGCAGGGAGCACGCTGAGGGCCAGAATAGGAAGTGGCTGAGCCGTTGGCAAATCCTCCTTGATGGTGGGTCTGGGCTGAGGATCCAGGGTCCTGACTTCCAAGGGAAGTGCTCATTCCCACTGATGTAAGGGGTTGGGCGCTGCCCGTAATGAGCCACTGTGTGTGTCATGGGTCAGTGAGGGGGGGCGGGGGGCTCAGATTGGCTGCTGTCCAACCTAAAAGGCACACGACAACTGCCCCCCAAATCTAGGTAGTGGGGAATAAGGAAGGGGCAGTCATGCAAGGGTATCTAACGGAAGGTGGTCTTACTTCCCTGGCTCCGGCCTCCTGTCCCTGAAATCAAACGATGCCTGGTGCCCCTTACAAAGTGATAGAGCAGAAGTATTTAAAGCTCCAATCTCTTTCAACATCTTGTATGGCCACACCCTCTCTGTTCCCGTAACTTTTTTAAAAAGTAAGAAATACCTTTGTAACCTAAAGAATTTGTGTTTTAAGCATCAACCTCTGAAAGTGAAGATGCTAATTAATGAAATACAGCTGTGATGTTGTCACGACTAACTCCAAACCACTAGCCTGTTTAACTTCACGATAAAAATTATTTCTTCCCTATGCGTTTCAGTTCAAAAAATAAATAATATTTATTTATTTATAATGTATTTATAAATATGATTTATAATAAAAAATAAAAAATTGTGTCAACTGAGCTGTTAATGTGTTAGCTAATAATAGAATCATTTTTGTTGTGCTAATAAAACAAAGCTACAATTTTATTAAAATTCTGCTGTCGTCACTGTAGTAACGTGTGTGTGCACCTATGTAGAGAAGACACATTGCCTCTGACAGGTAAGGAAATACCAGAGCAAGAATGCCTTTGAGGAAGCGTGATCACCAGTCAACCCAACTAAAGAACTCAAATAGAGGCCAGGATGTGAATTCCATATCTCAGAACAAAAGAAGGTGTGGTCTTCAGCAGGAAAATTTTTTTTTAAAGATTTTATTTATTTATTCATGAGAGACACAGAGAGAGAGAGCGAGAGAGAGGCAGAGGGAGAAGCAGGCTCCCAAGGAGCAGGGAGCCCGACGCGGGACTCGATCCCAGGACCCTGGGATCATGACCTGAGCCGAAGGCAGACGCTTAACCATCTGAGCCACCCAGGTGCCCTTCAGCAGGAAAATTTTGAAGACACATTATAAGTGGAGAGTATAAGATCAAACAAGCAGCCATATCCAGAAAACAGATACTCACTGGTTGGTTAAGAACAGAGATGAGGGGGCGGCACGCCCCCCCTGGATAGAGGTGGGTTCTCAGGTAGGACTTCACCTTGTGGAGGTCCCGCCGTGGTCCCTGCCCCGTCTGAGAGCTGCTGGCCCTGCCTCATTTTTGAGACCTTGAGCATATATGTGTCTTTGCTTCCTGTGCTCAGCTTCCTCGTCTATAAAATGGGTGCTTCCATCACCTGCGTCCCTGGGCTGATGTGCAGAGTGACGCACGGCACGTACGGTCACCTGCGCCGCTCATGCAACGGACAAGAAGCTCTCCGGAAAAGAAGACAAGGGGCAGCCCTTGCCCTCTGCTGTGTTCAGCCGTACTGGGCAGCTGTAAGAAATAAAAACCGCGCACCCTGGCACCAGAAGAGAGCTAGATCATTGGAACGATCTTACAGGTTTAGAAACAAACCCAAATGGAAGGGTACTGATTCTGTGACAAAAGTAGAAATGCAAATGAATGGGGTCAGAAATCATCCCCAAGAGGATGCTGAGGTGACTGGCTTTTTAGAAACACTGTATTAAGTTGGACCTTTTCCTGCCTCACAGCATAGACTCAAGTAAGTTCCAGGGGGGTTAAGGAGTTCAGCTTGAAAAATGAAATCATAAAAGAACTAAATGGGAACAGGTGGCTGTTTTGAGTAGGAGAGTAGGAGATTTTTGAGTAGGAGAAAGGCTTTCTGAGCTTGACCCTAACAGTGGTAATCATTTAGGGAAAGACTCTTGTTGACAAAGAAACTGTACTGCAGGAAAAAATCCTACACAGGAGGCCTCCCCGGATGTGATGTACCAGTGGTGACCTTGGGGGATACACAGATAAGCCCCCGATATGTTTATTGTAAATAAAATATATTTATTTTAATTGTATTATAAAATCATATTAGTATATCAAACCTTGGAATTCACTGATACCGATGCAAGGAAGAAGCTGAAGTTGGTATGTAGTTCTTTATTTCTTTTATTTTTTTATTTATTTTTAAAAGATCTTATTTATTTATTTGAGAGAGAGCATGAGCTGGGTGAGGGGCACAGGGAGAAGCAGACTCCCTGCTGAGCAGGTTGCCCGACGTGGGGCTCAATCCCAGGACCCCAGGATCATGACCTGAGGCAAAGGCAGACGCCCAACCGACTGAGCCACCCAGGCGCCACACTTTTTTTTTTTTTAATACCTTTATTGAGAAATAATCAAGATACAAAACCCTGGACGTATTTAATGTTTACGATTTGATGGATTTGCACACAGGCACGTGCCTGTGAGCCCATTACCACAATCAAGGCGGTAGACCTACCCATCACCCCCAGAAGTTTCCTGGTGTCCCTTTTTCGTGTGTGTGATGAGAACACCGACATGAGAGCTGGTCTCTTAGGTTTCAAAGTATACAATTCGGTGGTGGTAACTACAGGGGTTCTGGGGTGTGGCGGAAATCTGGAACTTACTCATCGTGTGTAACTGACGCTGCAGGCCAATTGAACATCTCCCCATTGTCTCATCCTCCTGGACCCCGGAACCACCACTCAACTCTGCTTCTGGGTCTGACCGTGCTCAGGTAAGTGGAGTCATGTGGTATTTGTTCCACTCCGTGTGGCGTCCTCCACGTTGTCACAAACACCAGGATTCCCTCCCTTTTGTAAGCCTGGCACCCTGTTTAATGTGTATACCACCGTCTCTCCATCCAGTCTTCTGTCTGTGGACGTTTGGTTGTGTCTGTATCTCAGCTATGGTGAATGACGCTGCCGTGAATACGGGGGTGCAGCCACGTCTTCGAGAACGTGACTGTGAGTTACACCCAGAAAGGGGATGGCTGGATCCCGTGGCAGCTCCACTCTGGGGCTCCACACTGTTTTCCACAGCAGCTGTACCTTTTACGTATCTGCCAACAGTGCACAAGGGTTCCGATTTCTCCACAGGACTGCCAACACTTTGCTCTGTTTGGTTTGCTTTATAATAGCTGTCCCGACGGGTGCGAGGTGGGATCTCATTGTGCTTTAGATTTGCATTTCCCTGATGATGTGTGGCTGTGGAGCATCTTTTCGTGTGCCTCTCGGCCATGTGGATGTTCTTTGGAGAAATGTCTCTTCGAGTCATTTGCCCATTTTTTAATCTGGTCTTGGCAATGAAGTCACAAGACACCAAAAGCAGAGTCAACAAAAGCAAACAAGTGGGACTCCATCAAACTCAAAGCCTCTGCACAGCAAAGGAGTCATCCACAGAATGCGAAGGCCACCTGCAGAGTGGGAGAAGATCTTTGCAAACCACATATCTGATAAGGGATTACGATCCAAAATATTAGGAAGTTATACAACTCAATCCAAAAAAACAGACCCCAACATAGTAACTCCATTGAAAAATGGGCAAAGAACTTAAAAAAAACATTTCTCCCTCTTAATCGTTATGCTACAGGGCCAGCAGAATTTTAGAACCACACACACACACACACACACACACACTAACATTTGCTCACATACTATATATCTAAATATTTAAAGCTTGTAAGTCAAGGTACCAGGTGTTGTATAAAATATGTTCTGTCCTCCTACCCAGACAAAGAGACCTTCATAATGAGCTGGAAGGCCAGGTTAGAATGCAGAACCCTCAGCCGCCGTGGGGTTCTGCCCTGCACCTCGGCCAGGACCCATGCCTCCCACCCCCCCGCTTTCTGTCCTGGGCTCCGGGCTCCATCCCACAGCAGGACGGGGTCTCGAGCACACGTGTGTAGATGCCCCAGCCCCGCCCACACCCTGCCCTGTGAACAGTCACTCCCTTAGACATACCTTGGGCCCAAGGGCACACACATTTTCGGTGGAAGACGTAAGGGACTGTCGGGAGAGGCCCACACAGACCCTAAGAACGGGCGGGTCCCACTGTGACCTCATATTCTGGGGCGAGGCACAGCCAGGGGGCAGCAAGAGTGGGCCCCTCAAAAGCATGGGGCCCAGGGCAGGAGCCTTTCTTGTCTGGCACATAGAATGACTCCAAAAAAAAAAATATATATATATATAACTATTTGGTCTCCTTGCTTCTGTTCCTGTTCCTTGCTCCCCCTGCCTGCCTTCCTCTCTTGCTTCCCTCCTTTCCTTCCCGCTCTACGCGAGCATTCGGAGAGCACCCTGGGTGCCAGGCACCGCCTGGGCCCGAGGGTTCAAGGGTAGTCGGGACAGATGCTCTCAGGTGGCATACAAGGTAATGAGGAGACTAGCATTGATCCCACACAAATACATGTCTAATTACAGACTGGGACAAGTGCACTGACAGATAAGCATGTGTTGATTTGTTGGCTGCCTTTGATTTAAGGTTTCCTGCTGAGACAGGGAGGAATGTAAATCTGTTTTTCTCTTAAAGCCAGGGGCCTTACATAGTTTCACAAACCTTCAGAATGGATGCATTTCATACAGCTACCCAGGGCTGGGTATGCTTCCGACACACATGTAAGCTCACTAAATCAACTCTACTGCTTAATGTCTGTAGTAAAACTTTACCCAAAATGTCAGAGGCACGCATTCCTGCAGGGTTACAAAGCCAACTGCCCAGTGATAGAAGGTAGGGGTTTCCCTAGGCAGCCCCCATGCCAAATTCTTATGGAAATGCAGAAGCGTCCTGTGGAAGAGGGTCTCCGAGCTCTTAGAGACCCATTTTCCCTCCTGATGTCCCTGCACCACGCACTAGAAGAAATGAGATGGGGTGAAGGATGCCTGTCCTTCCAATTACCCTACTCTAGATGATTCTAGGAAGTGAACCCTCACGGCGAGGGGGACGGGCAGCAGTCACCTTAAAGCTAGACAGAAGCTCGGCCCTTACTTTCATGCGACTGTTAAAATCCTCCACGTGTATTTTGGCAGAGAAGACCTAAAAACATGTTATTTTTAAACAGCTTTTGTATTGAGGGACAGAATCCTGGAAGGAAAATCCACTCGTGCCCTTAACATGGGCTATGTGTATTTCTGATCGCCTGCTGATGTCCTATCTTCTCGCCCATGGTTTTCATGGTTTCTGGTAAGGAATAAAGAAATCCCCATGAAATGTACCTTGGGAAAGGAACCATTATATCTTTACCATACTTGAGGGTCAGTTAGATAAACATTCCCCAAGAGGCAAGGCGGCTTATCTTCCCCTTCTCCTTCTCCCTTGCCCCAGGCTGAACATGCCAGCTTTTTAAAAATTTTCATCTCCTGCAGAGGAAAATCTTATTTTTAAAATTGGTTTTATACACACACACACACACGTCTTCCTGCGCTTACTTTCCTTTCTCAGGTTTGGGGCAGGTGCACCAGGCTGTAGGGCGTCCGTGGGAACTGGCGCACACTGGGGTGGGCTTCTTGCCCCTCACTAGGGTGTCTTCTGTGGCCCGACAGTCTCTCAGGGTGCACGAGGGGCCGGCCTGGATCCTGTGAATGAGCTGACCCCCGCCCCCTGCCCTGTCCCCCAAGGATGGTTGTGTCCTGCTCTGGAATTTCCCGCTGGGATGCGTTTCCTCGAAGTCACAAACCTCAAGGCAACTCTAGGTTTAGGGAGGTTTTTTGCCTGGGACTTGGCAGAATTGGGGCAGAAATCAGAGCTCAGAAAGGAACGAGGACATGGCTGAGGAAGGGAGACTGTCTTGTCTGCAGAGCGTCTATGACCCTATGAGCCTGAGCAGGGAGTGAGGGCCGAGGAGGTAACCAGCTTGGTCCAGGCTAAGGCAGAGGGGGATAGAAACCCAAGTCCTCGTGAAGCTTCTGGAGTGTTCTAGGACTTAACCCCCAACCCACCACCACCACCGGCTCCACCGACCACCTGTCTTCCCATCATTGCATCCTCACTCAGCTCTCAGGACGAAGCACTTCCTCAGCCCGTGGCTTTGTTCCCACACCAGATGTGTACAACCTCCCGCAAGGCCTCTGTGTGCTCGTTCCTGGGACGAGGGTGGTACGTGGGACCCCTTCACAGCGCTGTTGCTTTCTCCGGGGCGCTCCCCCCCCCTCCCCGCGCCTCGCACACGGAGAGAGCTCGGTCCACGCTGTCTCCCTCCCCACTCCTACCTCCCAACACAGCTCTCCACAGCTCCCTCCCCAGCGCCCTCTTTTAAACATTATTTTCCGCACCTAATCTTGCTCATCCTATTAGGGCTCCACACAGATGCCAGTCCCCAGGGAAGCCTCCCAAAACCAACCCCTTTTCAGCTTCCAGCCCAGAGTGAGGGTCTCCCATGCACACCCCTCTCCTTTAGCCCGATGTTGAGGTCCTTGGGGCGCTTTTTCCCTCCCCTGCTGAGCTGCACGTTTGTTTGGAAAATCCCAGTTGCACTGTCTTCTGTGTTACCTCAGAAAGGACTTAACCTCTGTGTTTCCATGTCCACCTTTGGAGAATGGGGCGATATCCATTTATCGCAGTATGTGCACGGAGTTTGCAGAGGGGCTACAGAAAACGCTACACGCAGGGCGCCTGGGGGGCTCTGTCTGCGGCTCAGGTCATAGTCCCAGGGTCCTGGGATCCAGCCCCACATCGGGCTCCCTGCTCGGCGGGAAGCCTGTTTCTCCCTCCGGATTCCCCTCCTGCTTCTGCTGTCTCTCTCTCTCTCTCTCTCTCTCTCAAATAAAGAAATTAGAACAAGTGCTACATGCAAACATGCAGCGCGGTCCCTGGTGCAAGGCTGCGGTGTCACATCGCAGATGCTCAGAAGGCGTGTGTGGGCACTGAAAGGGCAGCCAAGGTGTCACAGGGCCGAGCGGCGGGCCCCGGGAGGAGGTCTGAGGTGGTAGGTGCCCCGTGTTGCAGGGGTGAATGGAGCCAGCAGATGCGAGGGCCACAGAGAGCCGTGACTGTCCCCACTCATGGCAGGCGAGCTCACAGCCACACAGATGCCACTGTGCGCCTGGCCCCGCAGCCCGGAGGGGGGCCTCCGCAACTGCAGGCCCCACTGTTCCCGAGGGGCGGCATCTGCGGCCGGAGCCCCCACACCATATGTGCGGCCACCCCAGCACGTGCCGGGTGGCTGCTCGAGGTACAGGCGCCGCTGTGTGCTGCCCCTGGCCCATCTGCAGGGGGCCCCTCTGCAGGGGGGGCCTCTCCCAGGACTGGGCCAGCTGAGCTCCAAACAGACTCAAGACACACACACAGGGAAGGAACACCAGCCCCCGCAAGTCAGTCCCAAGGAGCTCCGTCCTCCAAGGGGCGCTCACGGCCTCCCTGCCCTGCGCCCTGTGTCTCAGAGAGAAACGGGCCTCGCGCCTGTTGTCTGGGGGGTTCATCTGTTCCAAGGTCAGCGGTCTTCTTTTTCTTTAGCTTTTCATGATTTCAAACTTGTAGGAACGGTAGAAAGAACATGCGTATGTTCTTTACCCAGATTGCTCTATTGTTCACATTTATGCCGTTTGCTTTATCGCGGTCTCTCCCTCTCTCTCTCCCCCATTTGTTTGTGTATATGTCACACACACACACTTATTTTCTGAAACCGCTGAGAGTCAGCGAGCACGCCGCGGGCCCCCACCCTGGAACACCCCATCGCGCGCCCCCCCCAGGACCGGGATCGTGTCTCACACACCCCCCTGCTGTGACCCACTCCGTGCCTTCCACGCGGACAACCTTTCATCCGGTCCACCTCCTACTCTGATGCTGTCCATCACAGTCAGCACCTTCTCTGTTCAAAGATGAAAGAATCAAAAAGATGAACGTCTCAGAGACTGAGTAGAGTCATATGTATTTTAAAATGCTCGGCTTTTGGAGTAAATTCTCAAGCGCCCCCCCCCCCCCCGGCCACACACACACAGCTGACCATGCTTTAAGCAGCCCACCTTGGTGTGCTTTATACGCTTTCATGTGTCCACCGTCTCGGTGAAGAACTCCTGCCGAGCCCCGTGTCTGCTGGGTAGGCCGTGTCCCAGGTGTTCTAGGAAGGGAGCCTCAGGGAACGAGGCGCACAAGGCGTGCAAAGCCGGATTCATTCTTTCAGCAGCTAGCCCTCGAGCCGTCCCCTGGGCTGGGCATCGAAGGTACAAACAGGAAAGCTGACCTCTGACCCCCTTTGGTGTTACTTTGCAGGTAAGAGCTCAGACTTAGAGGTAGGACAAGCCTGGGTTCTATTTGCCAGACGAGAGCAGATTACTGAGCGCTGAGCCTCAGTTTCTTGAGCTGCGCAACGGGGGTCCTAGCGAAAGCCGAGAACAGCTGTCCCGCACCAGCCCTGTCCGTGCGCGGAAGCACTCACTAAGTGCCGACCAGCGTGCTTTTGGGGGGAGAGCAGGGAAGAATCCCCAGGTTGCTATAATGGTAGGCAAGGGCCCAAAGGACCCCCCGAGAGGAAGGCCATCTTGCAGGTGCAGTCAGAGGTGTCTTCCGAGCAGGCATTTGAACCCAGAGAGGAAGGCGACTTTTCCACTGATGGGTGGGAGTCTGGAGGCTGCAGGAGGGGGAGGGAGAGGAAGGGGAGGCAGTCCATATTCCTCGCAGAGGGAACTGCACGTGCGAGGCACAGGGAACCAAGAGGCTACAGATGCTTCGCGGTGCTGGCCTTGGAGCCAAGGGCTGGGCCAGGAGGAAGGGAGGCTGGAAGGTCCCGCAGACGCGCCGGCACAAGCGATGGGCAGAGATGCTTCCTTCAAACCACTGCCCGCTAAGAGAGCCAGCCACCCCTCGTCCTCCTCTGGTCACTGCGGCCTGGGGCGTCAGCAGGTGCTAATGCCTCCCTTTAAGAGCCCAAGATAGCCAGACGCTTTTTCTGACTATAAAATTAATAATGCTCACCATCGATGGTTTGGAAAACATTTTTTAAGTCTCTTTTCACACTTTCAGTTAAGAAACTCTCCCTCCATAATAGCTTTGTTCTCTGGCCTGTCAAATTAATTAAAAGGCCGGTTAGCTGAGTATTCAGTCACAGGGCGCCGGGCAGGCCCCCCCTTCCCCCTCCCTTCCTATTACTTGTTAGCGCCAGAAGCCACCTGCAACGTCCCAGCACCCCTTCTCGCCCAGGGGGGACGTGTCCCGGTGTGGAATGCTGCGTGCTGGTTTCCCTAAAGGCGGCCCATTTTGGACGCAATGGATTTTGCTGAATGTACAACCCCTAGCTTTGAAATAAGATCCCATTCGCTGTGGTTCTTAAGCGGAAGCTAGGGGCAGGCAGCGGAACCACCAGGAGCCACCCCTCCCCTCTCCCCTCTCCCCTCCGGCTTCTGGAGCATTGCAGGGACTGGGGGGCCGGGCCTGTGTTTGGGCCTCCAGCTCCCCAGGTGATGTTGGTTAAGAACCTCTCTGTCCCAGGGTGTTTGTTTCCTGCCTCACACTCAGTGGAGAGGGACCCCAGGGGGAGCTGGAGTCCCCTCATTAGAACTCCACTCACCCCAGCGTGCCTGTAAATAGCCCCATCCCCTGAAGCTCTTAAAACACAGCTGACTTCCAGAAAGTAAGTGCTGGTCCCTGCTCTGGCAGGAACAGATCTGCGGGGGAAGGGGCGCTCGCTCTCTAACCCAGCCTCCACCCTGGCTGGGGCAGCAGTGAGGGAAACCGGAAACGGCACCAAGCAGAGATCTGATGCTCCTGGGTTACCTGTCGCGTTCTCTCTTTAACAAAATCAGGCTTCTGTTTTTCTGGCTTAGAAAATGTTCTCTTACACAAGGGCTGACGAAGGGGCTGTGTTTCACCACACAAAGGGCTTTCCGCTGAGAGCTCCTAAGAGCAGAGTGGAGGCTCCCGGAGCGCGGGAAATCTGGTTCTGTTTATAACCTCGGGTTTTATACAAACTCTGGGAGAACACAGGTTACGCGGTGGGGGCGGGGGTAGCTGCTGCAGATGTGGCCTGAGGGCCCCCAACAGCGCACCTGGGTCAGGGCAGGCGTGCGGATTACGAGCCATGCGCACTCAGCCCAACCTCGAACACTCGAACATGGCCAGGCCTCCCTGGTGTACGTGCATATCTCTCCCTGCCCCTTTCTCCCGACGCTGTGAGAAATTAGGGTAAAATTCAACCCCTTCCTGAGAAGCACTGACTGTCTTCTTAAGCGGACTTAGAAGGAAAGCCATCATTCTCTCCCGGCCTGTTTCTGTGATGTTTGTTGTTTGTGGAACAGCACCCCGTTCAGTCCAGCTTGAAAACACACCCACACCCACACCCACCACAGGGAAGCGTGTTGGAAGGACCCAAGGGCAGGAAATACAGCCTGGTCTCGTGGGCAGGCTGCAGGGACAGACGGCGGCTCAGTCTGTCCGTCCCTCTGGGGCCGCCGGGTCCCTGGCCTTCTCTGCATTTCTGCTTCTTTCTCTCACACACCACCTCTCTCTGCTTCTGTTCATGTAGCTCCCCAGGCCAAATACCTGACGGAAGCTTCCAGAGTCTCTGAGTTTATTGTAGGGACAGTCTGGTTCAGTATGAGTCCCCTTAGCTGCCGCCAAGTGGGAGCAGGTCCAGCAGGGTCCCGGGGTCGGCCCCCCCAGCACGCACCCCCACCGTGTCACCTCACCCCAACTCTGTGTTCCATAAACATGCACACTTCTCCGCTACCTCTGACTTCTCGGGCCACATGGCAAGTGTCGCTGGACAAATCTGCTGTTTCTGTCCCCCTGGCATCATCGACTGCTCTCCTCCTTCAAGCTCCAGAACCCCCGTTTGCCTTTTGGAAATAGCCCCCACCCCACACCGTCCGCCTGGTTCAGGTGAGGCTGCCACGTCCCACTCCGCCCACCTGTCTGGGCAGCGCATCACTGCGGGTCAAGTTCAGAGCACAAGCATGTGAGCCAAGGAGAGTCTCATCTAGAACTTTCTGCTGGGCCTGTCAGGAAAGGATTTTCCTCCTCCTGCTGGAGCTACCAGCGTAGGCCTGGAGCTGCCCATGGCCATCTTGGTTCGCCCCTAAAGTGAAGCCAGCACGGATAAAAAGCAGAGCCGAGAAACAGAAACAAATGATGGACAACGCGGTCTGAGGAATTCAATCTAAACACATCTGAAGCACGTGGACCCCCAAACTCCCTTTTCTGCTTAAGCCAATTTTGAGTTGCACTGAAGTTCACTTTCCCAGGAGTGACCCTGGCTGGGCACAGGGTGCCCCAGGAAGACCCTCCCGAGGGCTGAATTACTTGTAGAACTGCAACTCGTTGACTTCCTAATTTCTGAAAGCGCTTTGCACGGTGCACGTATGTGAGCAAAGTCTCCAGTTTGGGCTCTGCTCTGAGAATTCTGGCATCCGAGGCTCTTTTAAAGACTCAGACGTCAGGGATAATATAAATATGTCACTGGTGGGAATGAGAGTTTGGAAGGACAATGGACAGAACGTTAAGGACCTAGAGGATTCAACAAACAAAAAGAACACTTGCCGGCACATCAGCAGGTCAGGGGGCCTGTGCTGCAGCGGGAGCCCTTCCTCTCCGCCAGTGCGCAGCGGATCCTCTCACCAAGGCTGAGTGCGGCTGCACCAGTCCCTCCAGAGCACCCGCGCATCTTCCCTATTGCCCACGTGGGGCCCTGGGCCCAGGTCATCCAGCCAGTGTGCCCCCCGGCAGGACCAGCAGGTCTCGGGGGCACAGCCACTACCCCATGCCAATAAACCTCCCTTCCAAAGTCTGCAGTGCTAAGTGCCAGGATGAGGAGAGCACTGGAAAGCGTAGCTCATTCCCAGTCTGCTCCTCCTAAGTCCCAGCTCTGCTGCATCCTGTAATCTGACCCAGCCGGCATGCCCCCTGGGGGGACCCTGGGGGCATGACCTCAAGGTTCTCTGGCGCAGCAACCTCTCTTCTTAACAGCACTCTAGCAACCTGTTTAATTTGGGAAGTTGAAAAGCACCAAAGATGAACTACACAAAGATAACTCTAAGGAAATAAGCACCAGCCCCTCTTTGTCAGGGTTTTGAGGACCCGGGCAGCATTCTTAGCCTGGAATAACCAATCAGGATCAAGAGAGACTTAAACCATTTCTGGTGTTTGAGGACTCCAGTATGTTTTTTGGTACAAGGAAGAACATCCATATTAAATGTTTACATCAACGAACGATAGTACAATATTAATCATGCTGGTTCCCAACAATGATAGGATCTATGAAAAAAGCATCATAGTAGCTGGGGCGCCCCGGTGGCTCAGTTGGTTAAGCATCTGCCCTCGGCTCGGGTCATGACCCCAGGGTCCTGGGATCTTGCCCCGCACCGGGCTCCCTGCTCCGCGGGAAGCCTGCTTCTCCCTCTCCCACTCCCCCTGCTTGTGTTCCCTCTCTCGCTGTGTCTCTCTCTCTGTCAAATAAATAAATAAAATCTTAAAAAAAAAATTCGAAATTTCTTAGGTGAAAAATACATCTGCAGGGTTTGGATGAGGCCAGGTGTTTCTTGTTCAATATCTCAAGCCCAGGATGGTGTGTTAATTTGAAGGAAATGACATTGGACGTGTATCAAACTCAGTTGCTTTGATTGAGCAAGACACAACAGTTAAAAATAAGGATATCAGAGGGCAACTGGGTGGCTCCACCGTTAAGCGTCTGCCTTCGGCTCAGGTCACGATCCCGGGGTCCTGGGATCAAGCCCCGCATCGGGCTCCCTGCTCGGCGGGGAGCCTGCTTCTCCCTCTGCCTGAGCTCCCCCTGCTTGTGCTCTGTCTCTAAGAAATAAGTAAGATCTTTTTTTAAAAAAGCATCCTAGTACATTAGAAGCAATACAGGCCAGTCATGATACACAGGCACAGAAACGTGAGATGGACTTTTTTCCCGATCCTATTGGTGTATCTCTGTGACTACATTTATAGCCTCATTTGCGGATAACCCCAAGTCTAAATTTGAGGCTCCTCCTGAACGGTAGGCCAAGTCACAGGGCCCTCTCTCCCCATCCTGGGCCTCTGTCCTGGTCTGACATCCGCACTGAGCCCGGCTGTGGGGATCCCGGCTTCTGGAGGCCCGCGTGCTCCCTCCACGCCGGGGCCGTGGTTCACCGCAGGGGACCCCCCAACCCGGTCTGCAGGTACCAGGAGGGAACTCTTTTCTGCCCCACTCTGCAGACTGCAGGGACCGCTCTGCACATTGATTAACGGTTCCTGCTCCTACTGTTTCTACCCTCCTGCCAAATCCATGTGACACACTCCTTCCTTCGAAACTGCAGAGTGGCGAGCACCAGCCAGCTAACAGACACGGCGCGAAGGAGCTGAGCGGCCCCCCGGGAGCCCCCCGCCCCGCGAAGGAGACAGGCACAGAACGAGATCACTCCACCCAGTTCGATGGGGGCGGGGGGGGCGCTTTTCTTCAGTTTCTTGTTCGCTTACTTGCACTCTTCATCTCCCCACCAGACTCTAAGCTCCAAGAAGGTAGATGGTGTTTGTTTTGTTCTATCTCCTCCTCTCCCACAGCACAGAGTAGATGCCCAATAAATATCTGTTGACTTGACAGATACCTGGCGCGCTTTCCTATCCTGTTACTGCATGTGACATTTTCGGTGCTGTGGCAAGTATCAGTACAATTACATTATCTTTGTAAACGTCAGCTTCCAGGACATCATGGCGCGTCTCATTTTATTTCCTCTGTCAGTGTTTTCCAAATTTGACTGAAGATCAGAATCGCCTGAAGTGTCTTTCTGAAACACGGATTCCTGGGCAGCACCCCAGGCCCCTGAATCACAGTCTCCCACGGAGAGGGCCACGGTCGGCGTTAGTAACCACGCGGCAAGTGCACGAGTGGGGACATTCCAAATTCTAACTAGTTTATCAGGGATTACTTCACCTGCTGCTAGTTAGGTGATTCTAGAAAGTCTGCTCTTCGGTGGACGGTATGATCTCCGGAGCGTGTAGGTCACGGGTGTATTACTGGGCCCCGTGCAGCACACGGCTTCCCCTCAGGCTGCTGGCTTGGGCGGGGCGGGGCGGGGCGGGGCACCTGCTGACCTCGGCCTCCACCGTGACCGCCCTCGCCACCCCCCAGACTTCGCCGTCTTATAACTGACTCCGAATCTCCTCGCTTTATTTCGCGCTGTTTGATTCCTCCTGAGGCTGAACGTTTTCCTGTTCGTATACTAATCACATTTTCTCTTCGGGGAATTTTCTCACCCTGCTTTTTGCCTGTTTAATTCTTGGTCCCTTCAGGTTTCCTATCTAGTTTCTACGAATTCTCTATATACAAGATAGCAACTGCGTGTCTCTCGTATTTACTGCAAACACTTTTCCCCTCGAACACGAGAGCTACGCATGCACACCCTCTCTCTCTCCGGGAACATCGACCTGTCTGTGTGGGCTGGCGGCCTGGCCTGGAGCCACAGAGAGGGCGGTGGGAGTTGGCAGCAATAATGACATTGAAGGCCCGAGCCTCGAAGATCAAATAGGAAGAAAGTATGAAAGAGAAGAAGTACAACGACCCAAGGCCCCCACCATGCAGAAGTCGGGGCAGAGGGAGACCGGCCGGAGAGGCAGGAGTGAGGCCAGTGGCCTTGGGGGTCACAGACGCCAAGGGGGTAAGGTGCAAAGAAGACGGGGTTCTAGGAAGAGTTCGTGTCCTAGGGTGGGCGGCCTTGGCTTTTCCTTCTATTTGTTGCATGGTTCGCTTGGTGGGTTTCGCATTTAACTGCTTCAATCTGTCTGGGATGTCCGTAGGGAAGCCGTGCAAGGTGCGCCTTGACCGCCTCCAGCCTCGAGACAAAGGGGCTCTAGCCTCCTCCTCTGGAGGCGCCATCCACTTTCTCCAGCCTCACAGACCAAGGGCTAGAGGGGGAAGACAGAATGGAAACTGTTGTTTCCCTCCGTGTCATGAGGATGTGGTTTCCGGGACGGGCCCAGCTGTCTATCTCCCCCATCGGGATTAGAAGTTTGAGGTTTACTTTGGATGCTTAAAATTAAGGCGGAATTAGGGAGAAGAGCCTTGCCCAACCGCAGTAAACTATTTTTAAAATCACTTTCCATTACTTGTGATGCAAAGTTATGGCTTTGTAGTTATAGTTGAGGAAACTGAGTCACAGCATCACATGAGTTGCCTGGAAATGTCATGACTAGGAAGAAGTGGAATTGGGAGAAAACCCCCACATCCACCCATTCTCCAGCGCCCCAGGCCTCCTGGAAGCCACAAGAGCAAGACTGAGGGACCTTGTCACTTCTCTCTAGCTTGAAGGGACATCTCTGGTCACGCATTTCAGGCATTGTCTCAGGGAGACACAGATCTGAGGCAGGAGAGAAGGTCTGACAGGCATTCGGCTCAGGTGCTCTCGCGGCTTTCTGAGTAAATATGTTCTGCTTTCTTGAATGAGACAGGGACTCCTCCAGGGGCGGACCCTCCTGTGGGGCAAGAGCGGGGCTCCGTTCATTCCAGCCAGGCCAGCGGCTTGCACTCCGTCATCTGTGCCCTGACCTCGGACTCAGCAAGGCTGGCAGACTTTAGCCGGTATTGGGGTGCAATCCCCCACAGACAGAGCGAGGATGTAGTTAAGGTAGAGCAAAGTGGGGGCAAGAAAAGATGCTTAGACAACAATTTGACATTTTAGAAAGACAAGGCATTGTCACGGAGGAAATTAACCTTGTTGAACTTGCGTGTACTTATTTTAGAGTTTGGTATGGTTTCGCATTTTGAATCACACAGCGGTGTGAGGTGGGAAGGGCACAGTCCTGTGGTAGCAGACTATGTCTCTGAATAGCTTCACCATCTCTGTCTTAACACATCCTCCTCTGGGGTATCAGGTTGGGTTTGCTGTTGTTTTATTCCAGTGTCATCTATAATGCAGTGCCCATAGCTCTTTTATTCTGCTAAACGTTCCCCCTTTATTTTCTTCGGAGAGATTCTAAGGAGAGGATCAAAGCAGAGCAATACTCAGATCGGGCAACAGGGGCACCTGCAGCCCCCTTCTGGCTGCATCCTTCCCCATAGGAGGAGGAGCCCCCAGGCCAACAGAACATGCCCACTTAGAGTCCACAACCCCCTTCCAGGGACGTGGGACCCCCACAAGTCCTGCCCAGTGGCCCCAGCTCATCTCCAGACCTGCTTCTGGATCTTTCCTCCTGACGCCCAGTCTCACCAGCAGTGGGCATGGATGTGGACCTGAGGGGCGGCCAAGGGGCGCTGGGGCAGCAAAGTTTGCGCCTGTGAGCCGGGCTGTCCGCACACAGCTGTGCGAGGTCCCTCCCCATGCCGGACAGACCCAGGAACCGGGAGAATGGGTGTGGGGCCAGCGCCCGGCACCCCCCATGATGTCACACTCCAATGTGGGACCTGGAGCTGTCCGAGCACCTGACACTTGAGCCTGGCCTTCTAGGTGCTGTGCCAGTATACGTGTCAAGGAAGGAGGACAGGTAAGGGTTCGTGACCTTAGTACTCTCAGCTCGTGAGGCACAGGTGAGGCTCCAGTCCTGCTCTTCCTGGGCACCGTGCGAGTCATCAGGAGTCCTGGATGAGGGGTTGTGACCGTGTTTACAGTCTCCTGCTGTGCCTGCGCGGCCATGCTGCCCTTCCCAACAACCGCACTGGTTTACAACCGGTGCACGTGTGGGCTTCATCCCGCTCGCCCATCCTGCTCGCCCATCACGCCGCGGCTGCCAGCGTCCACTCGGTAGGAGTGGAGCGATCTGCCCACATTGTTTTACTCTGCACTCTTTGATCACCTGCGTGAGTGATAATAAAAACCACCATGTACTGAGCCCTCACTGTACGCGGGGCCCTAAGATAATACACTCTGCCCGCACTCCCTCATTTATTCCCCCCTGCAGTCCTTTGATCTCTCAGGACCCTAAAGGTCAGAGGAATAAAGGAACATGTCCAACACTGCAGGTAGTAATCAGTGCCGAGGACCTGTCCACATGGTTTCTTCTCCCGTCTCGGACCCTCCTTCCTGCCTCAACCGGCTCTGGCTCTACCCCCGTCCCTGGCGGTCACCGCTCTGCTCCAGTCGCTCCCAATGCACTTGCTCTGGACGCTTCCCAGAAGCGGAATCCTACCCGCTGGGCCCCTCTGGGCCTGGCTCCTTCCACGGCCTCCCGTTCCTGAGGCTCCGCCGTGGTGGCAGCACCATGTTCCCTTTATGGCGGCCACGGGCTACATTTTCGTGCTACGTGGTCTTCCGTCTGGACGGCCAAAAACGTTTCTTCTTTTTAAGTTACGACGCTTTTGATGAATTGCTAAAGGAGGAAGGGCAGAGGGTTGTCTGCAGGTGGTAGATGGCCCGCATCCACCTAAACCGCTTTCTTCCCTGACTTCTGCGTTCTCGGTGATCGGAAAGCCGCTGGGCTACCGGAAAGCACGTTTCTATCCACCTTAGCTGGTTGGTTAACGGGCTTGTGGATGGTACCAAAACAGAGAAAAGTGTTTTTATGGTTTCCAGGAGTTAATGAAAAGCCACAAAGGGGGCAAAAGGGAGGCTTGGCTAGAGAGGGAGCTTCCAGGTTCCTTCTAAAAATGAGCGCCAAGGTGCAGGATTTCAGAAATAACCACTGCACACATCGGTGGACACCACCTCTTTGGCGAAGTGTCTCTGAATGCCCTTCAGACGCAGAACTCTGCACACCTTCCCGAGGGCTACTTTGCGCACACCTTCTACGCCCACCAGACCCATCTCCTTCCTGGTCCTTTGTCCCAGAGAGACAGCACGCTCTCTGCAGGTGCCGCAGGGCTGGGACCTCTGGGCTGCACGTCTTCAGCTCTGCACCTGGCCAGTGGAGCCAGCTCCGAGAATGTCTCCTGAGTAACAGGTGAGCGAGAGAGTAGGTGAGCAAACGAAGTGAGACCATAGCTCTGCGGTGCAGCGCCACGCCGTCCAACCCCGTCGCTGCCGGCCACGCATGGCCACTTACATTAACGCTCATCAACATGAAATGCAATCAAAGGCCCAGCGCCTGTGTCACGCTGTCCACACCGCTGGTGCTCAGTAGCCACACGCGGCTGGTGGCCACCGCCCTGGACAACATACATTACAGAACATCCCTACCACCACAGAAAGTGCCCTTGGGCAGGCGGATCCAAACTCCTGTCTCTGTTACACACCCACCCACATGCAGACACAGAGGACCGCAGGGACGGGGAGGGTCATCTCACCCCGACGATTCAGCTGAGTCCCTGCCAGATGTGTAGGGCATCCAGATACATAGCGGGAAAGAGAAGGTTCTGGAGAGAGTTTGTTCAGGGGATGCGTTTGTTCCTAGATACCTTCCACTCCCTCCTCGGAGCCCTGCTGGGGATCAAAATTTGGGGGGAGAGCCCACGGCCGTGATGTTAGGCCATTTCACGCCTTTCCCAGACGATCAGCCTTTCATCGTATTCCCATTACTCCGCGCTTTCGATTTGTGAGGGGAAAGCCCTATGTCTCACGTGATAAGTGCTCTTTATTTATTTAGGGCTGGGAAGGGGCCATAAGCAGACGGTCAGCGTGCAGCGAGCGATAACCACAAACACCTTCCTGGAGAGTCCGCGTGGCGCACGCACGTTCCCTGCCAATTCCAAAACACCCTTTGTCGGGCAGTGTTTGCACAGAGGTCTTCAAGTGTGCTGTGCTCCTGTCTCTGGAGCTTGAGCTCAAGCCCGGCTCATCAGTCAACCATGGAGGGTCCCCTCCTTTCGGGGGACACGTCTGACTCCAGTCCCTCAAGCCAGGGAGCACTGTGCTCAGACCTCCCCGTTCCTTTTTTGGAAACAATAAGCAATGGTTACTGTGTGGGATGGGGAAATCCCTGGGGCAATAACTGGATGTTTCATAAAAATTCATGGCAGCCCATGGTCTTCCTGGCAGCAGCTTCTGTGAATGGAAGTTTTCACAGGAAAAAGATCTTGGAAATCCACTCAACACAGATACCCCGGAAGCCAAGAATGGCCACAATCTTAGGCTGGAACCTCCATGTCAAGAGAGCGGCTCACTACGCTTTGGCACTGGGAAGAGCACACAGTAGGGGTGGGGGAACACGTTTGGGAGGCCTCGGGGGCCTTGGAGGGCCTCTAGGCCTGAGGAAGGTGGCAAAGATGGTGAGGAACCGTTGTCTTGGCTACAGAAACCATATTAGCTGAGATTTCTCTGGACAGAAGAACGAGGCTTCAAAATAAGCCATTGAGCTGAGATTATGATGAGGTGGATCTCACCCAAGATGGATGAAATCAGGCAACAAAAAAATGTATCTGGTACCAAAAAATGTATTTGTCCAAGTCAGTGCCCAAGCGTTTCTGATCTCCACAAGCTCGTTATAAGGCAACTGACATGACTAGAATATTAAAAATAAGATTGTAAATGCTCCTGAAGGGTAAGGGGTGAGTGGGAGTGACTAAGAGCACACGCCGTGCCTGAGCTCGTCAGCTGCACCCAGACAACGCTGGACACCAGCGCTGCCCCCAGGGACCACCGTCAGAAGGGGTTCAGAGCGCGATGCGGACGCTATGTGCTGGGCGTGCCGCGTCTGGGCAAGAGCGCTGGGAACACTGATGGGTCTCTACAGATCTTTAAAGGGTCCCTCCTCGAGGAGAGAGCAGATAAACAATTTTACTTATACAGTTACTTGTTCTGAACAGGGAGCTGAGCAGAGAAAAGGGACGTTCCCACTCTTTTCTCATTACCCCCGGGGGCCGTGCTGGGGGTGGAAGCTGCTTATTAAACGTCAAGGTCAAGGGCGCTACTTGTAAGTGGCAGCACTGGGACTTAAACCTGCACCTGTTAGACACCCCAGTCCCCTTCCTCCAGGAAGTCCCCCCTGACGATGCCAGGAGCCCCCTGACCTCTGCCCTCGCTCTCAGATGTCATCTTTCCTCTCGGGGCCCTCCCTGGGACCTCTTCTCCCCACTGTCCACAGAACCCACACGCCCACGTGGTTCCAGTGATCATGTCTCCCCGCGGGTGAGTCCCGCCTGACACCCGCCGACCCACTTGCCCAGCCCCATACCACCCCTTGACCCCGTGTGCCGCTGTGTGACCCGTTTCCCCTCTCGCTCTGGAGAACGACTGAACGAATCAACCAGTTATATCCTGGGCGCCTACTAGGCTCAGGGTGGGCTGGGGGTGTTCAGAAAACAACCCACACAAACAAAAACATACCCAGACATCGACATTTGATTGTTCAACAGTAGACTCTGCACAACCGGCTAGCACGGGGGGGGATCGGTGGGGGTCGGCGGAGGCCGGTGGGGGCCGGCGGGCATGTCCAGGGCGGTGTTCTGGAAGAGCCCGAGCGGCAGGCGACATGGGGAGGGCACTCCCGGCAGAGTCACTTTGGACACGGAGGGTGTAAAACTCCAGGCACGGGGCCTGCGCTGCTCAGACATGTCAGCACATGGGGGTGGCTCAAAGGTGATGGCAAAGGTCAAACTGTCAGCTAACAATGAGCACGGGGGACGGACAGGGGTCGGCACTCAGCACACGGCGCAGGCCCTCAGGCCTGTTCATGATTAAGCCTGGTTATTAGAGCAAGAGCGTGGACACTTTGGGGAGGGAGTCTGGACAGTCGCGGTTGATCAGAGGTAGACGGGATGCCCTCTGATCCGGCAGTGCTCCCTAGGACGGTCCCCTACAGAAGACCATCCTGCATCTCATCGCTCAGCACATTCTTAATTTGTTTTTTTAACAGTGGGACACTGGAGACATGCTAATGCTTTTTGATAAGGAATTATTTGACAAATTACCAAACATCCATACAATGGACTATGATAGAAGGGACAAAGGAATGCGTTAAACATACATGTGTCAACATGGAGAGACTGCACTTTCTTTAGCTGTAGACTAGGACATATACAGGACTGTCTCATGCTGCCTGTGCGTGTGTGTGTGTGTGTGTGTGTGTGTGTGTGTGTGTGTGTGTGTGTGTGTCTGCCCAGGGAAAGGTCGGAAAGTATATGCCTGGTTGTACATAAGGGTTGACCCTACACCCGGGAAGGTAGAGAGTGCTTCTGGATTGCTTAAAAGGTTCACAGCACACATGAAAACTTCTGTAATTTAAAACATTTTTTGAATGAAACTATTAGAAAGAAGACGTTGACCTATAATTAGATGAACTAAAATCTAATTAAATATCTGCTCCATTCCTTCTCCAAGGGCCCCCAACCAAAGGGACAGATGTGCAGGCAGGAACCACGCAGGTGAGGCCATGCACCTGGTGCTCCCGCTGCCGGCCTGCAGGGAGGGGCGAGCGGGGCGAGGTCCTGCCGCCCCAGCTAAAGGGGCCAATGCCCATCCTGGGGGACTTAGGAGCCCTGTCGGATCCGTGTCTTGTCCATTCGCAGACCGTGTCCATGTCAGTGACTGTTCTCACACACATGCATGCACATACATGCACATGTGCACACATGTCCCAGGCCTTCAGCAGGAGCCCCCTGTTTCTCCAGCCAGCATCATTCTGGGGGCCCTGCTTCTCACTTGTGCTGGAAGCTTCCATTCGATCCCTGAGCAGGAGCCCGCATCAGCATCAGTGTCCAGAGGGGCAGCGCGGTGGAAACGTACGACCACGTGTGCTGGAGCAGTGCTACGGACCTGAGCAAGTGCACACACGTCCTAACACCCCTGGCGTCAGTCACTGCCTGTCTTGACCCCGGAGAAACACCTGGGCCTCTCTCGACAACGCCTTCCTTGCAGCTTCTTCCTGAATGCACAGACAGGCCTCGCAGCATCGGCCTGGGGACTTGGTTGGCCCAGTCTGTGTCGGGAAGGCTGCGGTCTGCACGGGTGCTCCTCACGCCTGAGCCCAGGCCTCTCCTAACGGAGCCCTCACGGCGAAATGAGAGGGGTCAGCGGAAGCACACTGGACACCACACACCAGCTCCCCCAATTAGGAAATATCCACTTTAGTCTTTGTGTCCCTGCTTCATTCACTCTTAACTCTGCTCCTCCTGCGTCGATACCTCCTTTCCGTGTCATGGCCTCTTTCTAGATTCTTCTACACACTTGAATGGTTTTTAAGGAACAATTCAGCAAAACCTTTCAAAAGCAGTCAAAGAGAAAAGGCCTCAAACCCTCACGGACTGAAGTCACCCATGGTGTCAGAACTTCGATCTGGTTCCAAAGTCACCCCAGCTGACGGGAGCTCAAAGGCTCGCTGACCATTCACTAGTCCCTGACGCTGACCCCCCAGAGCTGCTCCATGAACCTCCTCAGGACACACACCACCCTCTTGCGTGAGGTCACAAAACTCCACTTCTTCGGTAGGAGAAAATGCGGGGGACACCGGTTGAGCACAGAACACAGGATGTCAGAGCAGAGAGGGGAAGAACAAATCTCGGAGAACCTGGACATGTGGAAAGACCAGGAGACCAAAGCCCCAGAAAAGCCTGTGTGGAACGGCTGTAAGAACACCCCTCCAACGGGTCCCACAACACAGTGCCCACAAGTACTGATGGCACAAACACTTGCCTCCCCAACCCAGTGTCACTCACCTCCCTGCACATGAGCCCCTGGAATCTTGAGCTGTAGCTCTCATAGTTCACACCCTTTTAGAGCTCGCTCTGCAGCAAGCGGGTGTGTTTAAAATGTGGCCAAGGGTGGAAGTGAGTACAAAGGCTTCTGAGCAGCCCAAATGAAACCCTGTTCACCCACAAAAGCGTGTTACTCACCCATATTCAGAAGCAAGCCTCTCCAGCTCACTCAGAGCCCGTGTGCTCTTACTTAGCATGCAAATCTAACAAGACCAGATGTGCGGCTTCTAAACTAACAGCAGATCAGAGGTAACAAACTAGAAGTAGATAGAGGAACGTACCAATAAGCAACAGAAAGTGACACCTGACAGGCTGGAAGGTCCTACAGGGAAAGACAGTAAACAAGGAGTGGGTGCAAAATCTGGGCCATTACATTGGAAGACAAATAGCCTTACATCTCTCAAGGTCCTGAGCCTGAATACCAAGCCCCTCCCCTATGCCAGGCTCTTTGCTAGTAAATTAGCTAGCCATTGCTTTTGGCCACTAGTTACAGGAACCCAAAATAAAACTGGTTGAACTAAGCGGGGGGAGGGAGGTGTTTTTCTTCCATATACCAAGAAACCCAGAGATAGGGAGTCAAAGACAGATGGCTCTTGATTTCCTTGGTAACCTTCGCCATTCTTAGCATGTGGCTTCTAGCCTCGGAGTCACTTCATGATCACAAGATGACTGCCGCAATTCCAGCCATCACATCCACATTCCAGTCAGCAGGGAGGAAGAAAGGCACACTTTGCACCTGAATCGACCTCTTTGAAACCGCTTTCATGGAAGCTTTACCCGATTTTGCTTATATCTCACCGACCATCCCAATGTGCAAGGAGAATGGGAAATGAAGCTTTCCACTATGGCTCCTGACAAACACAGAGTTTTGGGTAGTAAGGACGAAATGAGAAAGAGGTGTTGGGAAAATAAATGTCACAGCCGGGGGGCACCCGAGCGTTGCAGAGATTCAGACACAACTCCGCCTTCAAGGAGCCCAGGCTTCAGGAGGATCCTTTCCTTCCAAAATGGTTAAAATAATAATTATGTCTTGAGACATAAACTTTCATCTTGATGAACAGACTCCATAATTTAGGGCAACATTTCCCCAGAAGATTCTAGACTGTGGAGAATTTTGCTGAGATTGTTTGTTTGCTTTAATTCCATAAGAATCACATTTCTGCCTATGAAATCCACTTGGGCCCTGCCCCTGTCCACCAGCATTTAGACTCCTCATAACTCTGTGGCAGGAGCCGGGAGAGGCTTTTGCTAACAGCAAATGGCCACAGAGTTCCTCAGGCAGGTAGACGCAGAAGGCCTGTACTTCCGTCTGTCCCCTCCCTACTCCGTCGGGCTGATCCCAGGATAATTCAGGTTGCGGGTATCATGGCTGCGATTCTTCTTCCATGGCACCTCTATCATGAGACAAATCTGCCACGAGAAGCGGAAAGCCCTCTGACCATGCATCATGTGGCAGCAATTCCAGACACAGGAGGGAGGCACTTTTAGATTTCATTTTGAGCAAATCTGATGTTTTCTTAGATAAAGCGAATGTGCTAAACTCCGATGGTTTTCTGCCTGTGGGGAGCAGGTGAATGTGAAGCTGGTTTCTTCCATTCCTGCGCTGGCCGGGGATGGGGATCTGCCCTGACTATGCTAGGAACCTCCTCCCTGAGCCGGGTCCGTGGGGGTGAGCGCCGCACTCTGGCACCTGCCACCTCTGCCTCAGCTCAGGCTCTACCTGCCCTCTCACATGCATAGGGCCGACCTGTAGGCTCAGCGACAGGTAGGAGTGCTGGGGTGGGGTGGCCCTGAGGGACTGGAGCCCCACAGGTGGCCTTGGGGACCGTGGAGCAGTGGGGGCTGGGGCACAGGAGGAGCACGTGCAGGGTCCAACCAGATGCGCGACAACCTCAAGAAGGAGTTGCACATCGATGCAGGTGCACCCGACCCTGCTGGCACTCACTCGGCATTAACTGAGAGCATTCCTTCTGCTGGGTGCCCACCAGGCACCATGACCTGTCCCCACCAAGTCCCTGCCCCCATGAAGTAGAAGGTACAAGGACGGCACTGGGGGAGTCCAAGGAGAAGCCCCCCCCAAGTAGGATTGATGGGCACAGAAGTTTTTCTGGAAGAGGTTTGCCCAAACTGAGTTCCAAGGAGGGACAGGGAAAGCAGAGTGGGGAGCAGGGCTGGTGGGGCCCCCCGCGCTGGTCCAGGGCAGGTGCAAGTGAGGCGGGACAGGGCTGGCTGGGGAAGGCGACAGGCCGGGATGGTGGAGGCAGGGTGCTCGGGCCCCCACGGGCTGTAGGCAAGGAAGGGCAGGGACCTACATGGCCGGGTGGAGGGCGGCTCGGAATGGGCGTTCCTGGCGGTCAGACGGCGGGTGGGCCAGGCAGGGGCAGAGGTCAGCCTGCTGGACATAAATCCAGAACCGCTGGGGAGGGATGGCCTGCTCTGGGGACTGGTGACCTCCTCCCAGCCTCACGTCCTGTTCGGAGAGAGTCTGACAGAGTGAGAGGTTCGGTGCGTCAGCCATGGCACCTCCCTCTGATCGGCTCGAGCCTGGAGCAGGCTGTCCCTGTGACGATACGTGTGCAGTTCCCCCTCGAGAGCATCAAGTGCCACAAGAAGGGACGGGGACCCTCCAAGGGAGAGGGGCCTTTTCACGGAGGCTCTGTCACCACTGGCAACTGGGACGCGTCATTTGCAAACACATTCTTCAGAAACCCCTGACGGGTAAGTGCTAGGTAGAATTAGGGATCAGAGATGGAGAGGGGCTCGCGCAAGCTGACCCAGCCAATCGGCGACAGACGCGGAACCAGGCTCCAGGAGTGGCGAGGCAGGCTTGCCAGGTGGTTAGACGAAGACCAGTCAAGGCTCAGATCCCGGCCCCACTGCTCGCCAACCTCCCCGAGCCTCTGCTTTGTCATCTGTGGACGGACGGTAAGTGATTCCACCTTCTCACAGGCACGTGGTGAGACTCGAGTGGGATCATGCAAACCCGCAACATACTTTACCCCGCGCCTGGCGCATGGAGCCACTCCGTGACTGTGCTTACTTAATAAAGCAACTAGTGGGCCCCGTCTCCTGGTGAATCTGAGAGCACGACATGAGCCCGTTGGTGGAACGTGGATTTCCACGGAGCGTTTTCCTTCCCCATGCCCAGCATCCAAAAAGCTGAGTTCATCCTCCCTCTGGAGCTAACTGCAAGCCAGGCTCTAATCCACCACTGGAGCGAGGGGGAGAATTCCTGCCCTCCTGCTGGACCTGACTTACACCTGGGATAGTATCCGACCCTCCAGGCAGAAGCAAGCCAGGTTCCGCCGTGCACCCGCTGGGCTCAGCCACAAGCGGCCACGCTCAGCCACTTTCTGCACCGCCTCCTCCAGGAGTCGGACCCTGTGGAGTCCGGCCCAGGGCCCATAGCCCTGGCCCCAGGCTGGGGCACAGGCCGGGCAGGTGGGAGGGGCCTGGTGACGGGGGTGGGGGGGGCCAGCGTGTCTTTGGGCTCTGCCTTCTGCAGAGCCAGCGCCAAGGTGGGCAGAAGATCTGACTCAGCTCGGCTTCATCTGTGTCCTCGGTCACATGTTTGTGGTCCAGACCACAGGCCTCAGTGACAATGACGTTTGACCATGAGCAACACAGCACACAACCGCGCCATTCCAGTTCTGGGAGGGTCCCACAGTTCTTCAAATCGTGTTCATGTGGTTGCTACGGACCAGACACTCCTACTTCTAAGTTCAAATGCAGCCTTTTCTTAAAAAAAAAAAAAAAAAACTGCCACAATTCAAATTGAACTTTGTTTCTATAAAAAGGAAAAAAAAAAGTAGTACTTTTTCAAAAAACCATAGCCCAAACTGGAACATTTAAATATGAGACTGATACATAAATATGCATACCCTCTCATAAAAATAGAGCGGTTTAGGTTTGTGTTATTTTTTTCCCATTGTTGAATGTCATTGAAAACCCACCAAAAGCCGTCCTGCGGTGAGTAAAATCGGCTCCACGCTGGTCACACCTCCCCCCTGCTCACAGCAGACAATTTCTAACGGCGGCAGCGGGGGGCGGGGCAGTCAGACCTCAGAGCCACATACGGGGCCACGGTAGGTTGTCACAGAAGCTACCCACAGTCGTGCCTGCCCGTTATGTGGCGGGAGGTGCACTTCCAAACCCCCACGCACGCGGAGCTGGAGGCTGGGTGCTGGCCTGTCGGTGCCAAGGGGCGCCCACAGCAGCGTCCTGCCGCGGGGAGCCAAGGGTGGGGGTCTGCGTCCACTCAGGGCCGCTCCAGGCGGAGGTGGGGGTCTGCACCACGCAGGGTAAGGCTTGGGCTCCTGTCCCGCGCCCCTCTGTGTGCGTCTCCCCAGCGCTCCGCCTGCCCAGGTCAGTGTGCAGAGACCCGGATGGCCACCTGGCCCCCGGGGGGGGGGGGGAGGTGCACAGGAGTGACTGAATGAACACATGCCACCCCCCCCCCCAGGAAGGGGCGGCGCAGTCACGGGCCAGTTGTGGCAAATAGCTGGACCCGCGTGGCCAGCTGAGGCATAGGACCAGGAATAGCCAAGAGTGGGGATGAAAAAAAAAAAGAAGAAGAAGAAGAGAGCATCTTGTGCCATAAAGACAGTGATGGAAGGCACAGCACGCCCACAGACGGGGTTTGTCAAAGGGCCAGGAGCCCAGCGACGGGAGCTGGAGAAACAAAATCAATAAGGGAGCACTGGATCATACACCGAAGTATAAAATAAGTCCCCCCGGGTCCATGCTGGTATAAATAGACAATCGAAGAGATTCATAAAGGAGAGAAGAGACAACTCTCCCACGCAGAACGCCAAGTAATTTCAGCAGGTTGTCTGCCCTCGAGCAGGCGGAGGGCTCTGCACCCCGAAGTGTGCGCTGTGCCCTTGCTTCCATCAAAGACCACGGGTGGGAAGAGAGGCAAGGGGGAGGGACCTCTTGGGTCGGGAGGAACTGGACCCGGTCTCCGCGGCCAGAGGATCCGGGCCAATGTCGCAGCCAACGTCCCGCTGACTGTGTGCACGGCGGCCCCTGCTGGGATCTGGTGAGAGTGGGGCTTCACCCCGGGGCCCCTCCTCCCCAAAACCCGGAGCCCTGCTCTAATCGTGGGCAACGCAGCAGAGAGGGTCCCCTAGAGGGGCGTCCCACAAAACACCTAACTCCCCAGGACGGCCACGCTCGTCGAAAACAAGGAGAGTCTGAGACCGCAGCACAGCCCAGAGGAGCCCGGGGAGACGGGCCGCCTCAGGCCACGTGGGGCCCGCGTGGGACCTTGACCGTGAGGTAAAAACCGAGGACGTCTGAACAAACTGCGGACTTCAGTTTATGATAATGGACCGATATCGTTCCGTTAATTCTGACAAACATCCCCTACTGGTTAGGTGAAACAATGGCAACATAGGAAAAATTCTGTAGGGGGACTGGGAGAGTACATGGAAACTCTCCATACCGTCCACTCGATTTTCCTGTAAAGATGAAACTGGTCTGTTTAAAAAAAAAAAAATGGAGTCCGTTAATTTAACAAAGGAGGAGGAGGAGCCAAGAGAATTCTTAGCGCATGCCTGCATACAGGGGAGCCCCGAGGGAGGGCGCGGTCAGTACCGGAGGTGGGGAGGCCCCGATGAGGGCCGCGGGGCACCCCGCACACCCAGGTCTGTGGGGAGGTGGGCCGACCTCCAAGGGCAGCAGTCAGGGGAAGGAGCCCCTGTCAGCGACCGGGCTGTCCGGGTGCCTGGAACTCAACATCAGCACATGAAGTGGGGAATTCCGGGCTCGTTAAACCCAACTCTGTAAAGGAAGGCCATTTCTGTGCTATATATGAGCATGATAGCCTTCTAAGGAAGGGGCACCCTCTCCTGTAAAGACCCCTTGTTCTGCCAAACACTTCTACGGCTTCGGCTATGTCAGAGATGAGTTCAGAAGGGGACGGAAGGGGGAGAGGGAGTGAAGAGAGAGGAGAGTGGGCTCCGTGGCAGAGGCCGAGGGCTACCTGGGGTGAAAGGGTGGCTGGGCCAAAAGGACTTTTCTAACAGGAATGTCAAAGGTGAGGCTGTAAGTTGTCTGCACGCAGCTCCGCGGCGAGAGCTCCTTGGTGACCCACCACTCGCCTGCAGAAGTTCTGCTGAAGCAATGGCCTGGGACATCCTGGGCTGCTTCACTGGCAGAGAAACAAGGCTGAGTGTCTGTCTGGCTATCACTCAAGCAGACATAAGGAAGCACCTGCAAGGCACGGGGCAGGAGACAAAAATACAGTCGATGTGGGAAGCTGGCTGTGGGAGCGACTCCCCCCCCCCCCCCCCCCCCCCCCCCCGCGCAGAGATCTCAGAGAGAGTGGAGATTTCCATACATCCTTCCCGGGAGGGTCTGCGTGGAACAGGGACATGGGCCAGCATCTCCCGGGGATGCCAGGAGCCGGGAGATGCCAGCTGACATGTGGGCTGCAGAACTCTACTCAGCGCTGGAGAACTTGCAGAGGTGGCCTGGTCCCTGTGACCAGGAAGGCCGGTGTGCCACGTCCGAGCCAGTGTGCCCGGGGCCTTCCTGGGGGAGACAGGGGCCCAGAGCTTGTAGACAGCAAGTTCTCAATCCAGAGCCGCACCTCCCAGGTCCTCGGCACACCCCTCGCTGGACAGCCAGACTCAAAGAACGTGCGGGCCGAGCACGCCGACAGACACAGAACATGGTGCCGGGCCGTTCCCTCCATCTGGGTGTGTGTGTTTGCTCCACGGCTGACAATCAGCTCTCATGGGTAACAACGAGCACACCATTCACTAATTAGCACCCCCCGGGAAACATCTGTTTTTCTTCTTTCTGGTGGGTATTTGGAAATAGAAATCACTGTAGAGCTAAACTGAGTGAGTGCGTGTGTTGGCGGGTGGGGGAGTGGCGTGGTGGCGAGGCAGCCAAGAGCAGCTCAATTTAAAATCTCCCCCTCCACCCGCCTCTCACCGCCTGGCCCAGGACAACTGGCGCTGGGGTGGTTCCTGTTGTCGGGAGCCGCGGAAGGGCTGGGGTGCACGCTGATGCTCCCAAGCTGCGGCGAGGTGTATCTGGCGGCAGAGGGCTCTGGGAAAGAAGGAGCCTTAGAGCATCAGGGGTGGACTTGGAGGGGCCGACGGCCGGACAAGGAGGCCGAGGAGGATCCAGAGCCAGCCCTCAAGGTACAGTGGGAATGAAAGTGGACAGGGATTAGGGGAGAGGGTCCCCAGGGGGCAGAGAAAGGGGGCATTTGGGGTGCTCGGAGCCAAGCACAAACCCAGGTATGGTCTCACTGCCCCCAGCGTGCCCCGCGGGCCAGGATCTGGGTCACACTTGGAGCTCAGGCCCTTTCTCCTCTCCAGTAGAACACCCCCCGGACTCCCGCTCATGCATGTGCAGGACGCCTGGCCAGCACCCGGTCTGGCAGCCATGCAGTGGTCAGCAGGAGGGCCACGTTCAGGCCCACTGAGATCTCTCCTGAACCCTAATTCTGTCATCTCATCTGGCCCTCAGGGAAAATGAACTCTTTCCACTGACAGTCACAGAGAACCTCCACCACTAGAATAAGCGCTTATAAAAGTGCCCCCAACTTCCAACTCCCAAGCAAGGAGAGGCCCTGGGGTTGCACATTGCTGTGGATGCCAGCCACTGGCCGCCAGTCCCACAGCTCTGGGCAGGTCTCACTTAGCAAGGCTGCTCCCAGCCCCGTGTTCCTGACTGTCACCTGCACGCACAGCGCCCAGCCCAGCCCTGGCCCAGGGGGTCTCCACCAACCTGCACGCACAGTGCCCAGCCCTGGCCCAGGGGGTCTCCGCCAACCTGCACGCACAGTGCCCAGCCCTGGCCCAGGGGGTCTCCGCCAACCTGCACACACAGCGCCCAGCCCAGCCCTGACCCGGGGGTTCTCCACCAACCTGCACGCACGGCGCCCAGCCCTGGCCCAGGGGGTCTCCACCAACCTGCACGCACGGCGCCCAGTCCAGCCCTGGCCCGGGGGTCTCCACCAACCTGCATACACAGCGCCCAGCTCAGCCCTGGCCCAGGGGGGTCTCCACCAACCTGCACACACAGCGCCCAGTCCAGCCCTGGCCCAGGGGGTCTCCACCAACCTGCACACACAGCGCCCAGTCCAGCCCTGGCCCAGGGGGTCTCCACCAACCTGCACACACAGCGCCCAGTCCAGCCCTGGCCCAGGGGGTCTCCACCAACCTGCACGCACAGTGCCCAGCCCTGACCCAGGGGGTCTCCACCAACCTGCACACACAGCACCCAGTCCAGCCCTGGCCCAGGGGGTCTCCGCCAACCTGCACGCACGGCGCCCAGTCCAGCCCTGGCCCGGGGGTCTCCGCCAACCTGCACACACAGCGCCCAGTGCTGGCCCAGGGGGTCTCCACCAATCTAACAGCTCAACGTGTTCATTACTCTTCCCAGGCCCTGGGTCAGGCTACTTTCTTGCCTTTCCCATCCTAAAAACACAAAACCCTAACGGACCATCAGAAATTGATGGCTAGGGTTCTGGTGCCCATTGCCACTCACTCCCCCCACCAAACCCAAGCACTTAATGTTTGGGTTGGGGTTGGCAATAAGGAAAGCTCAGGCACTAGGAATACAACTGCTGGTCTCTGACTACAGTATACACTATCTCTTATAAATAAGAGGTAACATGTAATGTGTAGTAATACAAACATATATGTAGCATATACTGTATACTGTGTGATGTATAATATAGAACACACTATATGTATGTGTCTCAACACATAGCAATGGGTATTAGTATGATTACTACCATTTTAATACAGTCAAATATATGATACCACTTGTCTTTGCAAGACAAATCTTTCTATAACGAGAGGAATTCACTTCCTGTTGGGTCGATTACTGTGTGCTTCACTCACGGTGGGGAAGTTCTAAAGTTCTCATCCCGGGGCGGGGGTGGGGGGGAGAGAAGGAAATTCCCTTAGGTTTTCCCAACCCTCATGCCAATTACATTGCAAGACCCGGCTTGCACACGTGAGCCGTGGATGGCAGGCCAGGGGAAGGGGTGACACACACAGACCGGTGAATCCAGGCCCACTGTGCTCTCTCACAGCCCGGCCCGGCCAGTGGGACAGATGCAAGGTCGTGGAGCCCACAGCCCACGGCGCCAGTCCTGCTCTCTGCCTCAAGCACCAGTCTCCCTTCCTGCCACCGCCTGAAGCTCCCTGTGTCTCCGAAATTCTCCAACACTGAGGAGTGAGGGCACTAGGCATTGCCGATTTCCTTCGATTTCAAAGGAAAATTTCCAGACATCCTCAGAAGCAAAAAAAAGAGGAGTTTTAGACATGATCCCAATCCTGTGGTTAGAAAAAGTATTGAAGAGTTAAGAACATAAGGAAAAAATTCTGACCGTTGAGTGTCCAGCAGTCCTAGCGAGAGGGGGGAGAAAAGCAGCCGTGCCCGTGGAAACCAGCAGGCAGACTGCCCAGCCGGGAGTGCCCACGAAGGGGCCGGGCCCCGACATCCATTCCTGCTCTGAGCCTGAAGCGTCCAGGCTCTCCTTCCCCAGGACCCACATGTCCATATGGATGTACCCGCAGGCAGTCCATGTTAGCGCTGGGAACTACTAGGGACAAGTGTCCCTAGTTCCCCAAACACCCAGGGAAAGGGAGCCGAAGGGAGATGAGGAGAAAGACACCCAGCCATCGCTCATCCCTCACAGAGGCCAGTCCAATCCAGGGAGGACGTGCAGGGACCCAGGGGGGCCCCGCTACTGACCTTGACTCAGAAAGTCAATAGGAGCCCAGGGCTGAGGCGGGCAAGCGAATCTTCACCCCACGGAGCCGCCTGCTGTCCTGTAAACAGCTTTTTGTAGCATTTGCGCTATAAAGATCACCTATGTCCATAAATACACGTCTACAATATCATGCTTAAGGGCACTCTAGTGTATGGATGTGTCATATTCTATGTCATCAATCCCCTAATCCCAGACTTTTGGGATTTTTCTCTAGTTTTTCACCACAACATACAGTGTTGCCCAGTCTCATGAAAACACCTTTGTCCATTTGGTCTATTTCCTTAGGACAAACTTCAGATGGAAATGTTGGATAGGCACACTGATAAGGCTAAATTTTATTTATTTATTTAAAGATTTTATTTATTTGAGAGAGAGAGAGAGAGAATGAGTGGGGGCAGAGGCAGAGGGAGAAGCAGGCTCCTCGCTGAGCAGGGAGCCCGACGCGGGGCCCCATCCCAGGACCCCGGGATCATGACCCGAGCCAAAGGCCGACGCTCAACCGACGGAGCCACCCAGGCGCCCGCGGCTAAATTGTAAAGACTGCTGTATTGCTACATCCTTTCCAGAAAAGGTGCAGCCTCTCTCAATCCCACCAAGTACACAGGAGAATGCCTGTTTCTCCCTATTCTCCCCAAATGAGATTTACCATTGCGAAATGCTCGCCAGAGCCTTTCAAGAGTCAGTAGATACATATCCTTTGATACATTAATTCCTCTTTCACACGTGTACAGTTACATGAACAAAGACAGGATGGAGCGGTGTGAATCACAAGCTGTGCGTGCTGTAGGGGCCTTGGAGCCGAGGGCTGAGTGCTATCCCCACTCAGTCGCGTGGGCCTGTCCTCCTGCCTCCTTGCATCGGCGTCTTAGGACCATTGTTCGTGTGACGGGTTTCCTAACAGCAGTGTTTCCCTGAAATCCCACAGCTACTCCTTGCCCATGGCTGCTTTCCCAGGACAACCACCCTTGGGGGCTTTGACCCCACTGTCCCTTAACCTGCCCATCAGACCTGATGGCTGGCAACTGGATCTTTCCGAAAAGCAACTTTTAACAGCTCATACCATGGCTCAAAGCCAAAAAAGATTCTGAAGCCACCTTGCAGGCCGCCCAGCGTGGGGCTCTCACGTCCCCTAACCCTCACCCCGGCCCTCATCCCCCGTCCTCAAGGCCAGCATTTCACAAGGCATCATCTGGCTTGTGCATGAAACCACACCTGTAAACAGCCTCTGCCCTCCTCTTCCCCCTTCCCCCGCATGGAGACCCTGCTGCCCGCCTCCGTTTGGGGAGAGACCTGGAATATTCAGAGAACATGAGGATCTGATGCGGGGAGGAAAGGGGAGACACCAGAGATCCAGAAAAAAGCAGAGATCCAGCTATGGGTGGAACTGGCCTCCCTTTCCTTGAAGTGACCCAGAAGTGATCTTTGTCCGCTCGGCCCCATTTCAAATTTCATTTCCTCATTCTGTCGGAGAGTCCAACAACTAGGAACCCATGGAGAGGGATCACAGAAGTGCTACTTCCCAGCGGGGTGAGGTAGCCAGGAATGAAGTCAATGGTTCAATCAGCTTTCTCTCCTTCAAACCCTCGGCTGCCATCACGCGTGCTGGGTGCGTGTGTGCTGGGAGGAAGGGCGAGGACTACCATGTGGTGTGGGGGAGGCCCAGGCAGTACCATGCGGGGGTGGGCGGGGTGGGGGTGAGCGGTGGGTAAGGTTAAGCCTCTGGGACAGAGGGAAGGAGCCCCAAAATGGAACAAGTGCACAGACAGGGAATCAAAAAAGATGTCAAAACGCATTTTGCTTCAACACTTGACTTGTCTGGGTCACATATGGATCCAGGGTGGAAAAGGAAATGCTTCTTGTGCTCCTCTTTTCTCTCTTTCCTCCCAGCCCTTACCCCATGCCTTTTCTTCCCCAGCTCTATTGAGATACTGTGGACATGTAATGCTGTGTAAGTTTATGGTGTACGATTTGATGAATCGATACACATGCATGTTGTAAAATGCTTACCACAATAAGGTGAGTCAGCACCTCCTTCACCTCACATAATTACCATTTGGTTGTTTCGGTGAGAACGTTTAAAATCTCTCTGCTCCTGTGAGTTCAGCTCTTCTAGATTCCACACATACATCCGACCATACAGTGTTTGTCTTCCTCTGACTTACCCCCCCGCCTTAGTACAATGCCCTCTACGTCCACCCCTGTCGACAAATGGCGGGATTTCTTCCTTCATGATATAATAATAATACATAGCATATCTCACACTTCTTTATCCATTCATCCCTAAATTTAGGGTGTTCCATCTCTCGGCTGTTGCCAAGAGCACTGCAGTGAACATGGGAATGCACGCATTCTTTTTTTTTTAATTTATTTTTTAAGAGATTCTTTTTTTTCTTTACATTTTTTATTGTTATGTTAATTCACCATACATTACATCATTAGTTTTGGATGTAGTGTTCCATGATTCATTGTTTGTGCATAACACCCAGAGCTCCATGCAGTACGTGCCCTCTTTAATACCCATCACCAGGCTAACCCATCCCCCACCCCCCTCCCCTCTAGAACCCTCAGTTTGTTTTTCAGTCCATCATCTCTCATGGTTCGTCTCCCCCTCTGACTTACTCCCCTTCATTCTTCCTCTCCTGCTATCTTTTTTTTTCTTAACATATATTGCATCATTTGTTTCAGAGGTACAGATCTGTGATTCAACAGTCCTGCACAATTCACAGCGCTCACCATAGCACATACCCTCCCCAATGTCTATCACCCAGCCACCCCATCCCTCCCAGCCCCCACCACTCCAGCAACCCTCAGTTTGTTCCTGAGATTAAGAATTCCTCATATCAGTGAGGTCATATGATACATGTCTTTCTCTGATTGACTTATTTCACTCAGCATAACACCCTCCAGTTCTATCCACGTCATTGCAAATGGCAAGATCTCATTCCTTTTGATGGCTGCATAATATTCCATTATATATATATATGCCACATCTTCTTTATCCATTCATCTGTCAGTGGACATCTTGGCTCTTTCCACAGTTTGGCTATTGTGGACATTGCTGCTATAAACGTTGGGGTGCACGTACCCCTTCGGATCCCTACATTTGTATCTTTGGGGTAAATACCCAGTAGTGCAATTGCTGGATCGTATGGTAGCTCTATTTTCAACTGTTTGAGGAACCTCCATACTGTTTTCCAGAGTGTTTGCACCAGTTTGCATTCCCACCAACAGTGTAGGAAGGTTCCCCTTTCTCCACATCCCTGCCAACACCTGTCGTTTCCTGACTTGTTAATTTTAGCCATTCTGACTGGTGTGAGGTGGTATCTCATGGAGGTTTTGATATGGATTTCCCTGATGCCGAGCGATGTTAAGCACTTTTTCATGTGTCTGTTGGCCATTTGGATGTCTTCTTTGGAAAAATGTCTGTTCATGTCTTCTGCCCATTTCTTGATTGGATTATTTGTTCTTTGGGTGTTGAGTTTGATAAGTTCTTTATAGATTTTGGATACTAGCTCTTTATCTGATAGGTCATTTGCAAATATCTTCTCCCATTCTGTCGGTTGTCTTTGGTTTTATGGACTGTTTCTTTTGCTGTGCAAAAGCTTTTTATCTTGATGAAGTCCCAATAGTTCATTTCTGCCCTTGCTTCCCTTGCCTTTGGCGATGTTTCTAGGAAGAAGTTGCTGCGGTTGAGGTCGAAGAGGTTGCTGCCTGTGATCTCCTTTAGGATTTTGATGGACTCCTGTCTCACATTGAGGTCTTTCAGCCATTTGGAGTCTATTTTTGTGTGTGGTGTAAGGAAATGGTCCAGTTTCCTTCTTCTGCATGTGGCTGTCCAATTTTCCCAACACCGTTTGTTGAAGAGACTGTCTTTTTTCCACTGGACGGAATGCACGCATTCTTTCAAGTTCGTGTTTTCATTTTCTTCAAATAAATACCCAGAAGTGGAATTGCTGGATTGTAGGGGAGTTCTATTTTAATTTCTTGAGGACCCTCCGTACTGTTTCCCGAGCTTGCATTCCCACCAGCAGTGTGACGGGACTCCTGTTCTCCTCATCCTCACCAACACCTGCTGTCTCGTTTTGATTCTAGCCACATCCTAATGGGTGCAAGGTGGTATCTCATGGTTTTGATTTGCTTTTCTCTGCTTAGTCTTGTTGAGCACCTTTTCACGTACTTGTCGATCACTTACATGTCTTCTTTGGGAAAATGTCTATTCAGATCCTTTACCCGTGTTTTAATCAGATTTTTATTTTTTTGCTATTGAGTTGTAGGAGTTCCTCATCTATTTTAGAAATTAACCTCTTATCAGAGAGATGGTTTACACACATTGTCCCCCATTTGGTAGGCTGCCTTTTCATTTTGTTGATAGTTTCCTTTGCTGTGTAGACACTTTTCAGTTTGATGTAGTCCCACTTACTTGTTTTTGCTTTCATTTCTTATGCTTTTTGTGTCATTTCCAAATCATTGTGGCCAAGACCAGTGTCAAGAAGCTTTCTTCCTATGTTTTCTTCTAGGAGTTTTATACTTTCACATCTTACATTTATTTATTTATGTCATAAAGATTTATTTGAGAGAGAGAGAGAGAGCACCTGCAACCAGGGGGAGGGGCAGAGGGAGAGGGAATCTCAAGCAGACTCCCTGCTGAGCATGGAGCCCAACACAGGGCTCAGTTCCAAGACTCTGAGATCGTGACCTGAACCAAAATCAAGAGTCAGGTGCTTAACCAATGGAGCCACCCAGGTGCCCCACACATCTTACATTTAATCCCTTAATCCATTTCAAGTTAATTTTTGTGAGTGGTATAGGACACCACATTAATAGAATGAAAGATAAAAATCATATGATCATCTCAATAGAAGCAGAAATAGCATTTGACAAAATTCAACATCTTTTCATGATAAATACTCTCAACAGAGTGGGTAGAGAAGGAACTCATCTAAACATATTAAAGGCCATATACAGCAAGCCCACGGTTAACATCACACTCAGTGGTGACGTGTTGAAAGCTCTCTAGAACAGGACAAGGATGTCCACTCTCATCACTCCTACTCAACACAGTACTGCAAGTCCTGGCCAGAGCAATATAAGCAAGAAAAAGAAATAAAAGGCATCTAAATCAGAAAGGAAGAAGGAAAATTGACTGTGGATGACATGATCTTACACGAAGAAAATACTAAAGACTCCACCAAATAGCTGTTAGAACTAATAAATTCAGTAAAGCTTCAGGATACAAAATCAACACACAAGAATCAGTTGTGTTTCTATATGCTAACAATGAACCACCTGAAAAAGAAATAAAGAAAACAATCCCACTTACAATAGCATCAAAAACAATAAAATAGGGCGCCTGGGTGGCTCAGTCGGTTGAGCATCTGCCTTTCTTAGGTCCTGATCCCAGGGACCTGGGATCAAGCTCCGCACCAGGCTCCCTGCTCAGTGGAGAGCCTGCTTCTCCCTCTCCCTCTGCTGTTCCCCCTGCTTGTGTGATCTCTCTGTCAAATAAATAAATAAAAAATTTTTAAAATACTTAGGAATAAATTTAACCAAGCAGTGAGAGATCTCTACACTAAACTCTGTAAGACACTGATGAAAGAAATTGAAGAAGACACAAATAAATGGAAAGATATCCAGTGCACATGGATTGGAAGAGTTAATATTGTTAAGTTACCCACACTACCCAAAGCAATCTATAGATCTGACATGCCCAAGGGCATTTTTCACACAAATGGAACAAGCCATCCTAAAACTCCTATGGAACCACAAAAGATCCTAAATACCCAAAGCATCTCAAGAAAGAACAAAGCTGGAGAGGCATCCCACTTTCTGATTTCAAATATGCTGCAAAGCTAGAGTCATCGAACAGGCTGGTACCGGCACAAAAACAGACAGCTAGATCCCTGGGACAGGAGAGAGAGCCCAGAAATAAATTCTTGCATATCTGGTCAACTAACACATGATAAAGGAACCAAGAACACTCAATGGGGAAGAGACAGTCTCTTCAATAAATGGCTCTAGGGAACTGGTTATCCACATGCAAAAGGACAAGATGGGACTCCTGTCTGGCTGCGCCCCCAGCAGAGCAAGGCAGCTGCAGAGATCAGCCCTGCAACCCTGGCTGGCCCTGCCCCTCGACCCCAGGGGGCGGAGGCACTGGTGTGGTCACCGCAGAACTCTCTCAAGACAAGCAAAGGAATTTTCCAGCCCATGACCAAGTGCTCTTTTCCCAAGTGGGGCGGTGTGTGTGTGGGGGGGGTGACACGATGCTTTATGATGTGGAGAGTGAAGCCACAGATTTTTTTTTTTTTTTTTTTTTTAACCATCGCTTCAAGCACTTGAATTTGTCCCCACCGGCACAAAAAGGGCTAGAGTCATTTGAATTCAGTTCTAAGGCTGCATTTCTGGAAGGGAAAACAGGGAGCCTTTTAGGAGAGTGGTCCCACTTTATTGCAGAAGAGGAACCTGGAGTGCAGAGCGTTGAAATGACCTGCCACAGGTTGCAGAGCCGGGAACACATGAAGCCCGGACCAGGTCCCAAGGCTCCTGACCCCGGAGTCCGTGGTCCTAGCCCTGCGCCAGCCTGGAAGGACCCCAGAACCGTGCCAACAACAGGGGCCCTGTGACTCTGCTGCCACTGTCCCCAGCTTCAGCCTCAGACCAGAAGAGCCCATGTCCCAGGAAGCCAAGGCAACTAAACTTGCAGGGACCCCCAAGGCTCTGCAATGCGAATGTGTAAATGTGTGTTTGTTTTCTCAGAGAGGATCCCCTCAAGTACGAGCTTCAGACCCCAGGAAACTTGATCCACCTCGGCTGACCAAAAGCATCTCCATTTCAACTTCAAAACCCCCTCTGACGGGACTGTCCTTGGCACGAGGGACACAGGAGCCCGAGCAAATATGGGCAGGGCTCTGCAGACAGAGGGAGCTTCCCCGGAGCAGCTCAAAGGACCCCTGACCTCTGAGCAGCCAGTGTGCAAACACGGCCTAGAAGGTCTCCTCCCTAAATCCCTTCCTTCCTAACTGGGGTGGGGCCGGGATGCTTTCCCACCTTCATTTAGGACTTCCCATAGACTCAGAACTCCATCTGCATGACCTGTGCCCCTGGTGACCTCCTCCCTCCAAGCCACGCGCTCACAGGACCAGAAGCTTCACAACAGAAGCTTCAGAAGAGTCAAACGGGCCACGGAAAGAGGGCCGGGGACGGGAGGGTTATATCGGAAGAGAGGAAGACATGTCTAAAGGGGTGGAGGTTGGAGGTCGCCGCGTGTTGTAGACACTAGGACTAATCAGGGGTGACTGGACATCCAAAAATAAGGCGGGAAGACTAACTGGTTTGGGGAAAATACTCAGGCACAGACTAGACAAGACGTGGTGAGTATACAGAATGGGTGGGGGGGGTGGGGGAGGAATGACTTGGGTGGAAGGTGGCTCCGTGCACTGAGGTGGGAAATGCTGGAAGAGGAACCCAGTCTGGGGGGCGGCGCGCTGGGAGGAGGGGAGTGTGGAGTCCGTGTTGGACATTTCGACTTTGTGGGACTTCAGTAGGTACTGGGACGAAGTGCCTACTGGGTGAGGGCCCAGAGCAGTGCCTGCGGTGGACAGCAGACCGGGTGGGGAAGCCCCCTTCAAGGCCGCCTGGAGAGCTCACCCAGGGACCCTTGGGGGAGTGGCCCTCGGGCTCCAGCAACCAGCGGGGTGAGGGGTCCCGGCCCACAGGGGAGTGTCAGCAGACCAGGCAGGTGAGAGCACCATGCTCTCAGGTGGAGGAGAGAGAGACATTTTAATCTGGGCCAGAGTTTTTTTAACATTTACAGGTGACTGGGAAGTTTTTAGATCTTCCTGAGATGACATCAAGGACCCGAAAGGAACGCACAGCTGCAGTTGGGATTTTTGTCTTTTTAAGGCAGTTCCAGGACCCCGCTGAGTTCAGAGGGCTCGATGAACCAGTTATGCCGTTATAGATGTTTACAGCGGACAGTTTTAGAAAACAACTCGCCTGCAGAAAGATGGAAATAAAAATCAAGCATGAGCCCCCTCACCGAAGAAAAAGTATTATTGATGTTTTGGGGGATACCATTCCAGTCTCTACTGTACCTCTTGTCGCTTGTAATCCTGATGTCATTTGAACTTGCAGAAAAGTCGCAACAACAGTGTGAGGAGCTCCCACATGCTCTCACCTTCTTCTGTCTCCGGGCACACGGAGACGGGTGTACAGACAGAATTGCTGGTATAATGTTAAATATATTCAGGTGATTGTGAATGTTAAGATAATGATTTCAGCAATATACTTCTGCATTATAGACAGAGGTTTATTTTCGGAACCATTTGAGAATAAGCTGGAGGTCCGCTTACCGCTGAATATTTCCATGTCTGTTTCCCAAGAGAACCACAGTACCAATACAAATATCTATCAGTATCCAGCCCACAGTCCATATTCAGATGACATCCATTGTCCTAATACTGTTCTGCACAGCAACTCGGTTTCCTGACTCAGCAGCCAGGCCAGGGGCCTTGGCACTTTTGAAGAACACAGGCCAGTTACTCTATAGGCTGTCCTGCAGTCAGGGGTTACGTGATGTTTCCTCGCGGTTCAGGTTATGTATCTTGGGGTACAGACACCCCAGAAGGAATGTGTGTTCCCAGTACATCCTATCAGGATGCACAGGAAATGGGCTTATCCCATTCTCAGTGATGTTAACATTCATCACCGGGTGAAGGTCAGATGTTCTCGAGAAAAACTGGCATTACACTGGATATGCTGTATTATAAACTGCTTTTTCACTGAACAACCTATTACAAATGTTCAGTATATTGGGGCTCCTGGGGGGCTCAGTCGTTAAGCATCTGCCTTCGGCTCAGGCCATGATCCCACGGTGCTGGGATCGAGCCCCGCATCGGGCTCCCTGCTCCGCGGGAAGCCTGCCTCTCCCTCTGCCACTCCCCCCTCCCCCGCTGGTGTTCCCTCTCTCGCTGTGTCTCTGTCAAATAAATAAATAAAATCTTAAAAAAAAAAATGTTTGGTATATTTTAAATCTTCTTACAAGGCACCATTTTAACAGATACATAGTTGTTTTCCATTATATGCACATCATATTTACTTATTACAATTCCTATTTTTTGCCAAATTTTTGCTAACACTAGCAATATGATGCGTTACATTTAAAAAATTTTTATGTACATCAAAGATAAGTTCCTGAGGGTAAGTTCCTAGAACTGAAACTAACAATCAAGGGTTATACATACTTTTAAGGCTAAAAAGTGCCATTAAAAGGGCCTTGTCCTCAAAAGCATTTACACCCCTCGTCACAGCACAGCAACGTGCCCCCTCACTATCCCCCCCCCTACAGTATTCCCAACAGAGGGTTTTGTCATTTTCCAAAATCCTTTCTTGCTCCAGTTTCTCCTTCTTTAGTTAGAAAATTTGAACTTTTTTCCATTTATTTTGGGCCATTTGTGCAACTTCTTTTCTTCAGCTTCCTAATCACACCCTTTGCTAGTTTTTCTGCTGAGTTTTCATCTTTTGTCATAATATGAGTTCTTGTTGTTAGTATTGTATGAACGATTTGTAAATTTGGTTTTGAGTTCTTGTTTTTTTTTTTTCCCCTTAGCATGTGTTTCTCTAAACTTCCAAACAGCGTTTCCATTACTCTATTTGTAAATAGAATACATTTGTACTCGTATTCATAATTTTTTTTTTTACACATTTGTAAATACAGTTGTAAGTCATCGCTCTGCTGGTGATTAATGTGTGGTGCTACGTCTTCTGGGTAAAAAGCAGGGCCTGGAAGCATTACCATCTGTGGTTAAGATCATCAGCTTCGGGGTCAGGCTGACCTGGTGTCAAGTCCTGTCTCCACGGGGTGACTCTGGGTGGGTCTTTCATTTTCTCATGTGTAAAGGAGGAGATAATAGCAGGGCTTGGGTGAAGATTATCTGAGAGAGTGTGTGAAGTGCCTGTTCCCTGGCGCTCAGCCAATGTGGGGCTTTGTGGCTGTTGGGTTACTGTAACCCAGACTCCTGAGGACCGCATCCAGGGCCTCGGAGTGTCCAGGACGGTATAGGAAGACAGTGAGCTGCTTCTGGGACGAGGAGTGTGGCCTTGACAGAGGTGCACGGGAGGGCCAGCACGGAGCCTTGTTCTGCCTCTGACGTTGGCCGGCCCCGAACCCTTCCAGGCTTGAAGTCAGAGCATCTGAGGGGATGAGCGGCTGTCTCTCAGGGTTCACCTTTCTATGCGGCACAGATGTCTGTCCCTTGGTGACATTCGCCAGCTACTTCCGGTCCGTGGGTGTACATCCGCCGACCACTGGCTTGGAGTCTTAACCTGAGTCAGCCCCCGAGGGAATGACAGACTTAGGAAAGCACTGAGCCCAGCGCGTGGCACAGGGTACAGGTACACAGCCAATGCAAACCACTTCCTTTCCTCCTCCTCCCTCCCCCCTCCTCCCTCCCCCCTCCTCCCTGCACTCGCCGGGGACTGGAGACGACAGGGCGGATGACAGGGCGGATGGCGTGGAAGAAGCACGAGTTAGCAGCCTGGTGCCCGCTGTGGGGCGCCACGCAAGCTGGGAACCCCCGGAACTTCTCTCTCCTCCTCAAAAAATGAGTTTGGGGGACAACTCGCCCTCAGAGGGCCATTTCCCAAATCCAACATTCTGTAATTCTATCATATGGGGATTTCGCATAATTGCCTATCCCTGAAAGCTCACACTCTTGAGCTATCTGTACGCCTATAGGAACCAGCACGGGAGACAGGCGCTGCCCGAGGAAGGAAAGCACCGGTGCGTTTGGGAGGCCTTCTGAGACCCTCTACCCCTCGGGACCTGACCTGCTTTGCAGGCGCCCCCCCCCCGACCCGGGGCGAAGCGCCCCTGCCGAAGAAGCTCCCATCTGTCCGCGCCCCCTGGAAGCCCCTTGGCTTCTCGCTCAGCTGTACGAGCTAGTTCTTCCGCAGACCCCAGCTGCGCAGATTTCGGTAAAAGGACTGAATTCTTCCCAGCCTCACGAGGCAAATCTAAAGGAAACAATGTGAGACCTGCACAGACAAGAGCACGCTCAGCAGCACCACGGTGTCATCCCCCAGACGAATCGTAACATGTCAGAACTTGGGAAACGGCCCAGGAGTGGCCCACGCTCCCAATGGGGGCAATTTGGTCCTGTGGTCCAGCAGAGAAAAAAAACCCAAAGTTTCTAATTACCTAGCCACAGGCCTGTATTTTGATGTAAAAGAGAGGAAATAGCTAAGCTCTCTCTTAGTCGGAGACACGCTAGAGTCAAGAGAAAAGCCTTGTGCCCAGACCACGGCTGGCTGCTGGCCGAGGCAGCCCCCCAGGTGCTGCTCCTCAGATGAACCTCCGGGAGCCACCAGCCACCCCGTTCATCCTCTGCAGGGGCATAGGCAGCAATGTCCTCCTCAAAACGTACCCCCCCCCTTGGGTGTCCTTTCCCACACACATCTGTTGTGGGAGGGAGGGCCCAGGGTCAGGAAGATCAAGTCACAATCCCTGCTTAGGCAGCAATAAACGAAATCACCGCTCATCCACACCAGGGCATTTCTCACCTGGTCTCCCATTCCCCCACCACTCTGTGCTTCCAGAGCCCTGACCCGTCCTTTATGCCCTCCGAGCGTCCCCTGTGGCCGTGAGGTCAGCGAAGAGCTCGTCCACTATTGGGCTGCAACAGCAGAATCAAGCTTCAATCCTCAGATTTTTAAGGAACCACTAATGTCCCATCTCAAGAATTTGTCAGAAGCCTCTCAACACGGGCAGCGTGGCCTGCGAGGATGCTTCCTAAGAATGGCATTTCTGCTTGGGAAATGCTTGGCTGTGTCTGTCTCCCTTAGTATCACTCTGAGCTACAGGTGCTCCCCACTGAGCGGCAGGATTTGCCCAACTGCCCGGAAGGGAAGGGACGAAACTCTGTGGTATTTCCTGTCCATGTTGTGGGAGCAACTAGCACACTCCTCGCCCCCTGACAACACTCACAGAAACACACGTGCCCTGCTCCCAGCCTGCCCGGGGTTTACTAGTCATTCCGTTTGCTTTCAGGACGTATAGTCAGGAGGGTGGAGTACAGACAGTGCGGCCCAGTCAAGAGGCAAGGAAAAGAAATCTGGAAGAGGGAATGAAGGATCCTCTCTTGCTGGGGTTGGCTTGCCTCTCAAGACCACTGACACTTGATATAAGCATTCATTTGACTTTTGTCCTATCTCAACAATGACAAATCCTAAAAAAATAAATAAATAAAAACAAGTTTATCACAAAGTATAAAAAGAAAAAAAAAGCACTACCGTATGTGGCTCTGGTATCTCCCCGTCCCACAGCCTCATCACACCATCCCCATCCCTGGCCCTAATTCTGTTCCCTCCGCTGGGCCACCCCGGGGCTGCTCTCTCATGGCTCCTGAGCTCCTCTCCTGCCAAAACACCGTCCGATCTTGAAGAGGGGAACCTGATCACCTGAACTGATGTGGAAAAGGGCAGAGAGTCTGTGTACAGAGAAAAAGAGGAGACTTGAAAGAGGGGGAGAAAGGGTGAGGGAGTCCAAGGCCAACCAGAGCTGGACTCCGAGACCAAGGAACAGACAGGCACACAGGCACTCCGGGGCAGCCCGGCGATGGGAGAGCTGGGAAGAGCAGAGCTCACGGGCACAGGGGTCAGGGGGCTGTCCAGTGCTCCTCTGACCATCTGCAAAGGGCCCTAGGAAAGACCTGGACAGAGATTTCAACACTTGACCCCTCCCCCCAATATCCTTGTTTCTCGTTCAAGACCCTCATCATAAGCCACCTCCGGGAAGTCTACCACGGAACGTCCTGGTGACCTCCCGGTCTGCGCTCCTGTCCCATCTCGGGGCCTGGGGCCATCGTCTCTCGGGAGTGACCCCGGGTTTGGTGGGCTCAGGCTGAGGGAGGTTTTGTGAATCCTGGCCGGCTGCTGGGACAGAATGCCACAGATGAGGCAGCTCGGGTGACAGTGTGCCCCTTGGGATTCTGGAGGCCGGGAGGTCTAGCATCCAGGTGTCTGGTGAGGCCTGCTTCCCGGCTGTGTCCCCATATGGGGACCCTCCCCCATGAGCCCTCTGGAGTCTCTGTTAAAAGGGCACTAACCCCATTCCTGGGGGCTCCACCCTGGGGAACCCCATCTCCTCCCAAGGGCGCCGCCTCGGGGCCGTCCCACCAGGAACTAGGTTTCAACCTAGGAATCTGGGGTACACAGCACGCTCCCTGCTGTCTACACAGGCGAGCTAACCTCGGTTCCCCTCCCGCCGTGGAGGCGGGAATAACAGGACTAACGGCTCACGTGCGCACCTGACTCAGTGCTCCCCGAACCCGCGCTGCGGGCGTGCGATGCCCCTTCTACAGATGGGGCACGAGCAGCTCAGGCAGGTTAAGTGCCCCAAGCCCATCCAGCTCGCAAGTGTCCACATCAGGATCCTGACGCTGAACTCTCCGCCCCCAGGGGCCAACTCCTAACCACTGCCTGGAGAACAGAGCCGCCCCGCATCCACGTCCCGGTGCGACAGAGGAAGATGCCCAGGTTCTCAGCGATGCAAGCGGTGGTCAGACCCCGAGCTTACGCCATCGCTGATTGGTGGAGCTGGAATAAGCGATCCCACCCCTTGGCTCCCCATTGGCTGGTTTGTCGCTGCACCCTCCTCTTCCGGTCCCACCCTGAGAGGCCGGCCCAAGGTTCGAGAGCTTTGATTGGATGAGCAGGGAGGGGCAGGGCCGTGTTGCCACACACGCCCACCCATGGGGGCGCGGCAGCCGGGAGCCCCGCCCCGTGGCCGCGGCAGGTGGGGAGGTTTGTCCTGCACTTTCCCCAGGTTCTGTGCTCGAAGTCCCGCATCGGGAGACCCCCTCAGCCCATGGATCACCCAAGCGGGGCCTGAACCTGAGCCGTTCCTGCCCTGACCTGTGGCCATCCAGTGAGAAACCAAGGGGTGGCCCAGCCGGCCCTGCAGCCGTCCGGCTCCGAGCATGCGGCCGCGGCCCTCCCAGGCTGGCCAGCAGGTGCTTGCACCCATCCGTCGTCGTCGGCCCCTGGGGACCCTGAAGCCGGAAGCTGCTCCGGGGCCCCTGCGGCGCCTCCAGGCCAGAGCTGGACTGGGCCTCCTGGGCCAAATCGCCCACCTTGCTTGGCACGACACGCAGCTGTCCTTAATTTCATCACGTGCATCCTGCTTCTGAGGCAGTGGGTTCTCGAAGTGGAGTCCCTGCGGACTTGTTGAGCATGCAGATCCCCTGGCCCCACCCCAGACTCACTGAATCAGGAACCCTGGGGCTGGGGCCACTCTGCGTTTTAATAAGTCCTACAGGTGATTCTGGGGAGGGGTCCAGTTTAAGAATTTCCAACACTGAACCTTACTTCCCCGGTCCAGCATGGGGCCGGCAGTCACGGGAATGAGGTATCCTCCCCAAGCTCTCAGCATCCAGAGCCTGGCCTAGCTGGAGGGAGTGGAGGCAGGGAGCTGATTGTCCGAAGGACACGTCTATGTAATGATCACCCTCCGAGGTAGAGTGGAGAATGTTGGGGCAACACTGCAAAGGTGTGAAGGAGGTGGTTAAAACCAGATGGAGAGGGGAGGGGAGAAAGCAGGCAGAGGGTGGAGACTGTTTCTAGAGATCACGCTCCAGCCCAGCCAGGCAGGTCCCTGCCTGGTTCACTCTGTGCTTCTAGAGCTCCCAAAGCAGCCGTCTTCAGGAACAGTGTCACCGGAACAAAGTGAGCACCGGGAAAAATTCCTGAGAGCAGTTTGCCCCAAAAGATCAATATTTAATTTCTAATGAGCAACTTTCGATGAGATCCTCAGTCTCACTGCTGCCCCATCACTCACCTACACCCACGCAGGCCTTCTGCTCCAGCCAGCGGCTGCATCCAGCTGATTTTATGGCCTTGATAACCTGGGCACCTGACCCACTACTGCATTAAGACAGAGGCCTTAAGACAGTGGTCGGCCTGGCAGGGCCCCAACCTGGGCAGTTTTGCCCTGCGGGAAATATTTGACAATGTCCGGAGACATTTTTGCTACTGGCATCTAGTGGGTAGAGACCAGGATGATGTCAAACATCCTACTGTGCATGGGATGGAGGGCGCCCTGCCCAACAAAAGTTAACTGCACACACACACACACACACACACACACCTGCACAGCACTCATCACCTACAATCTAAACTCTACGAATGATTTAGAGCCATGCACACCCTGGGCCGCCTGCCGTTCTGCTTTTGTCCCCCTCTCCCTCCAGTCTCTGAGCTGCAGTCCCTGTCCCAGTGACTCTCAAACCGGACTCTGCACCAGAGCCTCCTGGAGGACTTGTTCCAACACAGGTTCCTGGGCTCTGGCCCCAGTGTTTGAGTCTATAGGTCTGGACCTGGGCTGCAGAATTTGCATTTTTTTCCAGGCGATGCTGCTGCTGCTCCTCTGGGGACCACACTCCGAGAACTGCTATAGTACACCAACCTCTCTTCACCTCTGGTCCTGCCTGCAGGCTGCTGCTTCTGCCCTTGTGCACCCGTCAGGGTCCAGCTCGGTCGCCAGCCCTCCAAGCCTTCTCTGATGCCCAAGTGGAAAGAATGTTTCCGCCTTGGCCGCTCTCAGCTCTGTGGGTCTCTCTGCGGCTACTTTTTCCATTGACAGCTATTTTAATACATGCCTTGCCAGGCAGGAATGCTCAAAAGTTAGTCGTTGGAAGACAGTGTAATCAAAAAGATCATTTACAAAGATGTGGGCAGGATTAAGGGAAATTAACGAGGATGGTGAAGACCCCCAGGGCAACAGTTGCTGGAAGCCAGGACTACCCCAAGGCACAAGGCTGGAGTCAGGAGAGGGTCACTTGACCGGAACTATGGCCTTGGGAAGTGGGGCACACAGCTTCCATCCCTGCACTGAAATCCCAGGGTGTAGAGTCCATTTCATCTCAGAATCACCTCCTGGATCCAAGAGAAGCCCAGGCCTTGCCTAACATGGTAAGTTATTAATAAATATTTGGTGGATGAATCTTTCATCATTAGCTAGTGAGCATGTCTGGTGATTAATTTTCAGACGTTTTATGGAATTTAGCCGCTCAACGAAGTTTTGGAGAATATTCTAAGAATGTTCATAGCTCCGCAGGAAAACCGGCCAGTGGAGGCCCTCATGATGCGGCTGGGAAAACCAGCTCATCGTATTTCCCAGCTCTGTCCACCACTTTCTCACTTATACATCACTTTACCTTCAAGACAGAGAATATGAAGGAGGGATGTATCAGGCCTGTGGAAGAAGGAGAATTTTCTCAGGTTTTCAAGCAATCAAAGAAAACACAAAGGAACTGAATTAACAGCAGAGATACTAATGTTTTATAAGTGAAGTACAACCAAACCAAATGTAAAGGGAGAAAATTGACTACAAAATATATTTGTTTGTTTGCTTGATGATTTTATTTATTTATTTATTTAGAGAAAGAGAGAGAGAACGTGCAAGCACGGGGAGGGGCAGAGGGAGAGAATCTCAGGCAGACTCTGTGCTGAGCTCATGGAGTCCGACGTGGGGCTTCATCTAACCACCCAGAGATCCTGACCTGACCCGAAATCAAGAGTCAGACGCTTAACCCACTGAGCCGCTGAGGCGCCCCAAAACATTTACATTAGAAGTGATGATGGGTTCAAATCTATGCAATTCTTGCAAATATGACCAGAAAACAACTAGAGCTTGAGAGAGAGAGAGAGAAGTGGTCTTTATTCTAACACGACCAGCTACCATTTACTGAGCACTTGCTATGTGCTAGGAGCTGTGCTAAGTGCTTTATATATTTTGTCTCATTCAATTCCCACAACTAGCGTGTGACCTACATACTCCTTTGGTTTCCATTTTTACAGGGGTTCAAACTAAAGTACTGGGAGGCCACCTTAGTGTCCCAGGTTCTCATAGCTGGTAAAAGACAGAGTCAGAATTTAAATCCCGATCTGCCTAATTAAATCCAATTCCCACCAGCAAATAGTAAAAAGTCAAAACACTTGGATCAGGGACAGAGTAGAATCCCGCTGAAGCCCTGGGCTGGTGTCACAGCCGTGACTGTTTGCTCCCAAGCTCGCTGACCTGACATGGCTGGGCCTAGAGGCGACAGATGTTGATTTGCAGATATTGAACAGGTGGAGAGTTTCAGAAGCAAGGTGGAGGACTTTAGCCTTGGTCCCTTCCCGGGCGGGGGTTGGGGGGGGTGGGAAGGCCTGGGGCCGGTGCGGGGGGAGGCGTCGTGTGCGCCCCTGCTGGCAACTGTGGGAACTGCAAGAGGCTTTCTGCCGTCTGCTGTCTTGCCTCCTTCTGGATGCGGAGCAGGAGTTGAGGGCTTCCTCTGTCCTCCCTTTGCTTGATGTCACCTCTGTGTTCTAGAGGAAGCAGCGTGCCGTGGCCCTGGGATCCCAGCTCTGCCGCTCACGCAATTCCTAACTCAGGCCAGCCACTGACACACTCCTTTCCCAGCTCTGCAAGCGCGAGCCGTGGCCCCCCAGCCCTGCCCTGGAGCCCGCACAGCGAGTGCTCGGGAAGGGCCTCGCACTTAACAGGGGCTCGCTAAGTATTTGGTTTTTACCTTTCCCTGATTTTTATCCTTCCAACAAATTAGCGGGGGAAACACTTCTGTCCGGTCTTCATTTTATAGGATAAGGCTCAGATTGTTTGGGGGATTAACCACTCACATTTCTCTTATAGGGCCACACGGCTGGAGCCAGCAAGAGCCCGGCAGGGGCAGGCCGGGCAATATGGCAGGGCTCCACCAGAGGGGAGCTGAGAGCCGGGATGCAGGGGCTGGGCCGGGTCTGCATCCAGGGAGGAAGAACCCACAGGCACACAGAGGCTCCGGGAGGCCCTTCCAGGCTCCGTCACTGCAAACTGACAGGGTCTAGGAGTTATGAGCGGGCGTCACCAAACCGAAGACCCCAGAGGCAGAGATCTCGGTGAGGGCGAGCCCGGGATGGCTCTTCAGTTAAAGAGGAAGCAGTTCTATAGGGTCCAGAAGGAACCCTCTCAGAAGGGGGCATAAGAACAACTATTCATCAAATGTGCTGTTATAGTAAGGGTATTATTTGGGGCATTGTAAACCAATATACTCTCATCTGTGGTAATATCTAGTGCCAAACCCAGCAGGTGCAAGTCATGGCGTGTGTTCCGGGATGTGGGGAAAATCCCCCTAGATACCCTGTGGGGTTTAGGGCCTGGGCAGGGACAAGGAAACTCTTCCAGACAGGAAGAGGAAACAGAACTCCCACTATTTCCTCTCGATGGGCCAGGGAAGGGCAGGAGAAGCGGTGGGTAGGACCCATGTGTCCTCACTTCCCCAGGACGTGGTGGGAGTCGCTGGGAAATGGGCTGAGGCTAGTGCCCTGCCTTTGGGTCACGACTTTGGGAAGAGTCTTCCTCGCAGGGAGCTCTTCACGTTGGCATGGAACAGTCACGTCGAGTGGACAGAGAGGCTCAGTGTGGGAAGGGAGAGCCGAGGCCCGAGGTAGGGCTGCCCCGCTCTGCCTCGGCCAGCAGGAGACCAGAGAGCCAGCGCGTAAGAACCTCAGGTTGAGATGCAGGGACCTGGCCTGGTAAGGGGTGGAGGGGACCCCCCACAAAGGCCACAGAGGGCACATCTTAGGAGGGGTCAGGTGGAAGGTGTGTCTGACTCTCAGCAGCCATGCAGAACTGTGGAGAGCTGGGGTGGGGGCAAGTCAGCCATCAACACAGAAAACAAACTTCAAGTTGATCACCATTCCCGGCAGACAGAAGCCGAAGTAGCCCATGGACCAAGCATCCTCATCTATGCCTCTACCTTCCTGGCCGGTTCCCGCTCCCATCCTCCCTCAGAGCAGCCGCACTGGCCTCCCCACAGCTGCCATGCTGCCTCCAGCTGAGCCGCAGGGCCTTTGCACATCCCTTTCCTCCCCTCACTGGGCTCCGTAGCTCTTCCTGCTCAGTCACTTGCCCCCTTCCATACTCTCTTTTATAGCACTTGTCATTTTTATTCGCTTGCAACTTTACACTTATCTTGGGGTCTCCTTGCCTAACACCTGCCTCCCCCACACATTATAAGCAAACTAGAGGTATCACACCAATTTAGAGTCAAATACTTCAATTTGCGTCTCTAGAAAATAAGGACACTGCCCTGCTGAACGAAAATACTGTTACCACACCTCACAAGATGAACCCTAATTTCTTTATCACCTTATACTCAGGCTGCATTCAGATTTCCCCAAGAGTCTCCAGAATGTCTCCTGTGCTCGGTCCCCTGGGCCCAGGATCCAATGAAAGTGCTCACATGGAGCAGCGTGTTTTGAAAACCATCTCAAATGTCATAATTCAGACCATATGTTTACCAACGTGGAGCAGGGAGAGTGCCAGACGCCTCCCATTCACATCCCCGCAACCCCGGCCCCTTTTCAAAGCTGCCTTGCCCTGGACGGGCGTGTGTGTCCAGGAACGTGCAGCTCCATGGACCCCGCCCCCTGCCCCGGACGTTCCAGAAGCCCAAGGCAGCCGCACCGAGGGGCCACGGCTCACACTCCAGAGGCGCAGACCCATGAGCCACAGGGAAAGTATTTTCTTTCTCAAAAGGATGCCATAGCCTGCCTGGGAAATCCTGCCCCCACCCAGGACGGCACTGCCCCCAGGCCGGTCCCGGGAGGCGGCTCTGGGGCGACCCTTGAAAAGCCATCCGCTTGGGCAGCAAAGTCCGTCCCGCGTTCTGGGCCACAGTGCGAACAGGCGTTGTGTCCTCACGGACACACGCTGGGGCGTACCCATGAGCTGGAGGTGCCTGTGACAATTTTTTCCCTGTGTATCTTGATGGGCATTTTGTGGTTTTCACACTGTCTTGGGAGAAATAGGCCTGGGGTTCGTAGGACCCCACTGGGGGCCAGACACTCCTGTGAGCTGTCGGCTGTTGAGCGACAGGCCTGGCCCGTCCCCCCGGGATATGCCAGTGGTATCTGCAGACACTGCCAAGTGTCCCCCGGGTGCCAACACCATCCTCAGTGGAGAATGCCTCTTCTAGGTCTGACACAAGGGACTGGTTTGAAGAGCCAGGAAAGTTCCAGAACCAAGTGCGGGAGCTAAGAGTTTCGAGCTTTGGGAAAACCTCAAACCAGGCATTTCAGCGGTGCTCCGTGCTGGGCGGCGGGGGGGTGGGGGGGGCGCCTGCTCACTGCTGGAGGGAGACACACGGCGGCCGCCCGGCCAGGACCACCCGGGCCCCAGGGTCCCTCCCTCTGTGCCCGAGCCTGGCCTCAGTGTCGCTAGGAAGCAACACTGTCGCCGAGAGGACCGATGGGGCATGTTCCTCCTAGAACTGCAGGACCGTGACTCCTTCCTGGAGGACCCCCCCACGGCACCCACTCCCCCGCTCTTCCCCCTTCCCTCTCCCACCTCGCCCCACCCTCGGTCTGGGCCTAGGCCTCTGCCCCCTCAACCCCCACGCTGACCTCAACTCGAACGGCCCCTACCATGCTTGTTGCTGTCACCCCCTTCCCTCAGGTCCCCAGAGGGCGGCATCACAGAGGCTGACATGAGACCCCAAGGGCCTGGCTCTGAATCTGGCCTTGGCTGATGCAGCTCCAGGCCCTCTCAGCTGGAAGCACAGGGGACACGGGAGATGTGCGAAAGCCCCAGCACGGTACCCGCAGGCACTCCCAGGGGGCCCGGTGGGATGTGCCCCCTCCTCCTCCCTGTTACCCTGCCGGGGTGGTGAGGGCGGACAGCCCACTGAGGAGAAGGGGTGATGAGGCAGGTCTGCTCACTCTGCTGGGGGCGCAGGGGGATGCCCCCCGTGGCCTCCAGAGCAGAGGGCTCACCCGGCCTGGCCTGGCCCTGCCCAGGGGTCCCTTTCTCAGTAGAGGCTTTTCTGACCCTCAGGAGGTCAGGGCCTGGGGCCTAAAGTCTTTCCCTCAAAGGCACTTGCCCAAGATGGCTGGCACGCCTTCCTCCCCGGTCTGGGACGTTCCGTTTCACTCACCAGTGCCTCCAGAGCACCTGCCACGCACCTGGGACACGGCTGGACCTCAGTACCTGTTTCTTAGCTGAACGAATCTCACTCCCGATCCTTCATTCTCAGTGGACCACCTCCCTCTCCCTCTCTGCCCACAGCCCACGGCCCACCCCACACTGAAGAGTCCATGAGAGGCAGACTCACTCTCGGTCCCCTTCACCACACGCCCAGCCGAGCCCTCACGTCAGAAACGGGCACAGGTCCTGCAGGGTCGCCTGGCCAGCCTGGGACCGCACCAGGCTTGGGGGAGGGGGGGGCAGATGCAACTGGATTGGGTGAATTTCTTGGAAACGAATGTGTTTCTTGTGAAGTACATGAAATGTAACGTTCCTGTGCATCTCACTTGGTCTTCTTGGTCTGACTGAGTGCACCCAGCCTCTCTGGCTGTTCTGTGACCCGCCAGACCAGCAAGCGGGCGCCCCGCGGGGGGTGAGGTGGGGTGGGGGAGGGCAAAGTCTCGGGGGTCCGCCGGCCCGAGAGCCTGAGGCTCCGTTCCGCCACCAGTTAGCTGCTGACCTTTAGGAGCCTAAGCTCCGTGAGCCTTAGACTGGCATCTATAAATGGAGGTGTAACCAGTACATACCCCGTTCAATTAGGGGGTGGCCTGGCATGGTGTTCGGGAGCATGCGGCCTCGGGCCCGGGCTGGACCCCCAGCTCTGCCAGTTGTGGGGCCTGGGGCAGCTGGTTCATCTCTCTGCACCTAGGTTCCCTCACCTGGAAGACGAGTATCTGCCGCAGACAATCGTCACGAGGCGGGAGAACGCCTGGCACAGAGTAAATGATTAATGGTTCTGGAGGATTAGTTGTAAATTGCTTGGCACAGTGCCCAGCCCCTAAGGGGCCGTTACCGTAATGAGCTCCCTGGCTTGCCAGGGCGTTTGGAGTCAGCCTCTTGTGCCGTGCCTGGGAGTACAGCTCGTCCTCCACCTGCTCAGCCCCTTGATCTAGCTGTCTCAGCCACAGGTACCTCCAAAATCCGAGACAGCCGAGCTGAACAGCCAGTGTCTGCAGCAGGAATGATGGTTTTCGCCTCCAGTCTTCAAAGTCCAGCTGTGTAGATGGAGATAAACAGAGAGAAACTAAGAGTGACATGATCGGCGATGCTGGACTGTCCTTGATTCCACGTGTGACCGTACGTTTCAGTCGACAATGAGACGTTGTGAGTAGGGGCAGGTTTGGCCGGATATTTTCCTATTTGGCGAAACGTGGTAGCGCTCTGGTCATGACCCACAGGGAAAGGAGGTGAGGCCTCCCCTGGGCCGCTCTGGATCCAAGCATCCGTGCCACCTACCGCCTCTCATCACCTCCACGACTCGGAGCACCGGAGAGCAGATTCCAGTTGTCAACCGTGAGCAGTAGGCACCCGAGAAGCTCACAGGGCCTTCCCGGATAGAAGAGCACTGCGATGAAGCATCTCAGGTCCCCCCGATTCAAACTGCCGGCATGCCAACATCTGTGTGATGTTCGAGCGAGGTCCTTCGCCAGTCTGCTCAGTTTCCGCATCGATCAGAAGGCACTATCTGGGAAGCACGGTGTTTAACTGGGCTAATCATAGAACGTGCTCGGATGGAGTCTGGCACACGGTAGGAGCTCAAAAACTAGTATTTCTTCTCCTAACTTCTGGTATTGTCGTAAAAATGCTGAATCATCTTGGGAAGGAGTAAGTATATTATGAACGAGACAGGCACCGATCTCGGAAAGAATCCCCACGATGCTCAGTAGCCTCAGTGCCGCCTGTGCAGAACCAGGAACAGTGTGAGGGCATCTGTGCTCTGAGACCCGTATTTCTGGGACATAAATAATGTAAAAACCCAGAGGGAAGGTGACCAAGGGTCGCTGCATCCAGTGAAAGAATTAGTAATCAGTGTGTGTGTGTGTGTGTGTGTGTGTGTGTGTGTCCCAGAGCCTGTAAGATTTGGAAAATGTACCATTTATATACAAGGGGAGCTGCAACCGGCCAGACCACTGCGGAGGAACAGAAGGACCCCAATCCCTCTGCTTGCCTGAGACTCTTGGCTCTTGGAAAGGGGCCCCCGATTTTTCCTTGAAGTTCCCTGGGAGCATCTCCAAGGTGGGGTGTCCACGGTATGGAAGTGACGCCATGCTCCTAGAGCCCAGTGTACTGAGCCTGAACGGCGTTCTGGGCAGCAGGGGAGAGGTGTCTTCGCTCTCTCCCACAACGCCCTTCGCCTTAGGAGGGAGCGGGGTGCACTGCCCTCTTCCCCAGGGCCTGGGAGATCTAGCAAGGCAGCTTCTTCCGGGTTTACTCACAACCTGCAATGGGGTCATGGGAGGCTGGTCCAGGAGACACATTGGAAGAGCAGATCCTGGGTGGACTCAGAGCTGCTCCTTTCCTTGCCACAGTCTGGGGCGGTGGTCCCTAAGCCACAGAATGCATGAGAAGCGCTAGAAAGACGGACGGGGCCACCCCCACGTTCTGATTTGGTAGGTCTCGGGTGGGCCTGGGAATTCGCATTTCTGACTTGTTCCCAGGGGAGGCTGCTGCTGGTCGGGGGCCCGCTCCAGGCCTTCGTTACCGAAGTAAAGTGTCTGCCCAGACCCTCCTTCTAGAATAGGAATCTTGGGGGCTGGGACATGTGCATCTAAGTCACCTCAGTTACCCCCCTGCTTGCAGATGCTGGGAGCTTGGTGACGAGTCAGCAGCCGGCTGGGGGCGGGGGACCTGGATATGGTGTGCACGTGTGCAATTCTGGGAAGCCGGCAAAGGGGCTGGGGTGTGCAGGGGGGACACGGGGCGTGCCGCCTGAGCGGGATCTACAGCTGTGGGTTCTCAGATGTGCTCTGCTGACCCCCTCGGAGTTGCGTGGAGTCTGCCAGGAGCTGCAGTGTGCTCCTGGGGTCAGGCTGGGGGCCTCTCTTCCTCCCTCCTGCCTGCCATCTGCCTGCTTTCACACTGGAACTTGCACACTGGGTTTCTTCTGGAGAGAGCACTCTGGTTAAAAGGAGGTCAGAAGACCCCAGGGCTGGGTGGACTCCACACGTGCGCACTTTAGGCCGAGCAGACCGTGCCCTTAGGTTTCCTTACAGAGGAGAGGTACACCCGGGAAGCAGAACAGGACCGAGGCTGTGCAGCCAGGCCTTGAGCGACCAGGCCTCAGGACGGGGCGTGCCACCTGGCCATGTCAGGGTCCCAGGAGGCCCGAGGACCCTGCCTCAGAAGTTGGGCGCAGAGCTCTGGTGGCTTCCCAGCCCCTCCACCTCCTACGGACTCTCAAGGGCTCCTGTCTTCCCCTCCGTGCCTCTCCCAGCTGGCTCCAATCTCCAGAGTCCCTTTCAAGTTCCAGAGAGACCCTACGTCCTTGACCTGCGGGTGCAGACACGGGGCTAGGAACGGCCCCACTCCCCAGACAGGTGCATCCTGGCCCTTTCCCTTAACAGACACTGTAGGGGGCGGGGGGTGGGGTGGGCGCACGCACCCGGGGTTGCCCTGTCTGTGGGGTGCCCCGGCATCGGACTGGCCCCGCCTGAGGTCACGGCCGATCTAGTGCGTTCGACTCGGCCTTCGAGGTGCTCCGTACAGCGCCAACCACATCCCTCCCCAACACTCCCACTTCACAGCAGACGCCGAGCCACTCAAGCCCCTGGCAACCAGGCCACGGTGCCCCGAGTGACCGGCCAGGACGACCGAAGAAGCTGTTTCAGCTCCTAGAATTACCTTTTTCTGAGCATCAAAGGAATACCTGTGGGATTTGCAGCAGAAAACCTTGACAGAAAATCACAGCACAGAAAGAAAAGGCCCTCTGTAATGAGGGCCACAGAGGGAAGAGACCGAGCAGGTCTGTCGCTGGGTCTCCAGGTTTTTTCTGAGCGCTAACAATGTACATGAACATCATAAATACGTGATCAAAGTGGATTCAGGCAAAGTAGAGAATCTTGGGATTTCATGCCCTTAAAGGTCTTCAAACGTCCAGGGGTGGCTGTCGGTGACCCCGCTGGTCTCTGGAGCCACTGCTGATGTAAGCAGGTCTTCACCATGGATGCTGGGATTCCTCCCTCTGGGGGCTGTCACACACACAGCCTCGTGCGGATGTTTCTGTGGGAGAAGTTTCTAGAAAGATGCCCGGGCTACATGTATGCCCACTGTACCTTCTAGCGCGGATTCCCAAACTGGGCGCGGCCATTTCTCAAAGCTACTTGTCCGGGTCAGTCCGCAGCGGCCAGGGGAGGGCTGTTTCCCTCTGGCGCCCCGTCTTCAAGCCTCACCTGGCTGCCGGCTGCGGACTCCATGCAAGCCGCCATCACCACGTCGTACCCCACGTAATGGCTGTGGTGGGGGGGGCGGGAGGGGGGTCTCCTCAGAAGCTCGGAGTATGAGGAGGCAGACCCAGCTATTTGTAGGGGATTCTAAGGGACGTTCTGGTGGAGAAACATATA